>NW_019384394.1:829203-859060 GCF_000671375.1 Centruroides sculpturatus
CATTCCATCACGTACATAAACAGTGTCGTAATTCGCCAAGTGCAAATCAGCAAATTCGTAAAATTTTTGTTTATTTTGAACAATCCGGATAATCGAAAATCCGGATAATGGAGGTCCGGATAATGGAGGTTCTACTGTAAATAGTTTACTTTAAAAATGCTTAGTAATGTACAATTTTTATAATTTAACTTAATAATTAATTAATTTAGTCATTTCATTATTAAAAAATGTCTTTCAGAGAGTATTAAATAACAACTTTTAAGTTTTTTTTAAGACTATATCAGAGTTGTTTGTTTTTCTTGTCTTTTTACATCTAAAAAAGTTTTGGTAAAGATCCACATATTTTAACATCATTCTCCTAATCACATAGCTAATTTTATGTCTGGATCATCACTATCATTATCATCATTAAAAATTATAAGAAAGGATTCAAGATGATGATAAACCTTTTTTATTTTTGTTTACATATAATTTGACAACCTGGTAGAAATTAATTATGGAGGAAACTGATATTTCTTCTATTTTCCAACTGTAGCAATTTTTCATTACTCACTTCAACTCAAGATTTAAAAATTTTCAAATTCCTTCCTTAATTTAATCCATGTCAGCTCTTCAGGTCATCTCGATACTGTCCTTAATGACTGTGGTAATTATATTATTGATAATAGAGCTTTTACATTTATTAGAGAAGTTCTATTACCAATAACGGGATTTTGGTTTCAGAACAGAATCAAAAAGATAAAAATATTTTCCCTTTGGTAGTCAAAGATAAGTGATTGGTAGAAAATTTAGAGAGATGTATATTATTATATATTGATTCTATCACATCCATGCATACAAGTATATCTTAAATTTTAAGAGTAGGCAACTAATATACATACACTCATATTCTGAATTATTAAAATAAATAATTTTCATTAAATGAAAATTAAAGGATTAAGAAGTCAACTAGTAATATTTTATAGTAACACATAGTAGGACTGTTTTGCAGAGCTGGGACTAGTCCTATTCTATGAAATAGTCCTGTATGCTGTATGAGTTAGTGATAGACGAATGTCCTATCCATGAAGAACAGACAAGTCATTGGATTGCATAGCATTGAAATTGTATCAAAAAAACTTTCATAAAAAAAAAAGAATGCATAGTATATTGTAGTTTGTCTTTAGATAGAATTTAAGTGTTATATACATTTCCAGAACATATATTAAATTTGGTAAATCTCTGATTACAGTATTAAACAAAATAATTTGTTAATAATTGAAGTTGGAATATAATAAAAAATAAAAAGATTCAAGTCAAGTTTCCTAAAAAGCATGGTGTTTTAAGTCCTAAACTAATAGCCACATATGTAGCTCTATATGACAAACGAAAGTAGAAAAAATGACAATAAGCTATTATAATAAATAAATAAATAAATAATTTATGTCTAAAGAAAATTTATGGATAAGTACCAATTTCATTCATTGTTCTGTTGTTACATTAGTTTCTCATTTAAGAATTACATATTATAAATTGTAAATTTAATTTAATTGATTAACTTAATAAATCTGAAAAAGTTTTATATTTGCTTTATAGGTGAAACTCAACGTGTTTTAAGGTTGAGTCTCGATGAATTTTCCTTACCCAAATTTTACCTACTTTTTGGCATCAGCAAAGTAAAATCTGCTGCTGTCACCGCATTCCGTTCTAATTATCGACATGGTGATCGTCACTTAGATCGCTGCTTTGCCTGTTCTTCCACAGATCAAGAACGTATGCCATTGTCATCACTGGAAATTATTACAGATGCACTCTTAGAAATCTTGGAGGTAAAAATAAATTCTTTTAAAAATTCATAATATTATTGAAATATACTGAATTCTAAATTTTTTGAAATGAAAATATTCATTTGATATTTTGTAATGAAAGGAATTATATTTGCAGAGTTCCAAACATGGCTACTTTTTAACAAACTATTGCTTTTAATAATTATACACACACACACACACACACACACACACACTTTTGTAACAAAGTTATTCTTTTGTTAAATTTCTGGTATAGTTTGGTGAAAAAGTAGTAAAAGTTGGCCATCTTATTAAGAAGCTATGATACAAGACCTAATTAATCCATTTAAATTATTGTTTTTCATAAATTGTTTAACACTAGGTTCTTTTAAATTTTTTTTTACTGGTGGAAAAGATTTATATTTATAAGATTTTGACTTATGAGAAGTTTTGAGGAATGGTGTTGTAGCTTGCAAAGTTGGGGTCACACTGTATTTAGTGTTTAAGATTTTGATATGTTAAAACATTTAGTTTGTTCTTCAAAAAATTGAAAAAATATATAATATTGAATATTAACACACAGTCTGTAATAGTTAGCTACTAAATAGTAATAAATACAAAAGCAATAACATATAAAATACATAAATGGTTTTTGAAACTCTCATAAATAGAAACATCTTGCATACACATAAAAAAAAACTAAAGATTGTACAATGAAATAATTTGATATAATGAAAAATAATTTTAACAGAAATATTATAACGTTTTATAGAAATACTAGCTACAAGGACCCGCTTCACTGGGTTTTTATTTGTTCGTACATTTGTATGTAATATAGTTTTTTTTTAATATATATATAAAAGACTGTTTTTCTAAGTAATCTAGAATCTAGCTGCAAGGACCCGCTTAGCTGGGTTTTTATTTGTGGGCAAAAAGTAACGATAGTGAAGATTAAGATAATTACATTATAGCCAATCTTACCCGTTTTCACAGAATGCAAGAATTAGGTCCCCCGTTTTCAGACTAATTAGAGAATTTTTACATGAGTATAAAAATATGTTCGATTTCCCGCAAAAACGCAAAAAACCGCCTGTAAATCTTGCATGCCGCTTTATATTAACACTTCCTTTGTTACTCAACACTTCTATTGTTAACATTTCCATTGTTAACACTTCCATTGTTACACATCTTCGAATTCAACCACTTTCAACCCCATATCTCCCGCACCCTTATAGCTATCGAGACGCAACCACCATAGTGCACGAATGGAGACTTGGGGCTACTACCACATACAAACACCATTCATGTGCGATGTGTAGTTTGGGTGAAAAGTGAAATATAGGGACACACACGTCCATTTATATATATATATAGATTATAATGTTATTATAAAGAGGTAAAGTTTGTAAGTTTGGATATAGGGGGTAATCTCCAAAACTACTCATCCGATTTCAAAAATTTTTTTCACCAATATTTAGAATGGACCTTCAGGTTGGACATAGGCTGTATATTATTCTGTTAAACATTCATATAAATTAAAAGATATCATCTATGATTAAGGCTTTTATGTCCAACAGATGGTGCTAACTCGGTGATTACAATGACCTAAGTTTGCTTTTCTGTGAGGATGAACTAAAGCAGATCATCTTCTATCTATCTATATAAATAAAAACGTAATGTTTGTTTGTTCCTACCGATTCTTTTGAAACTTTGACACAATATTGCATTCGAATACACACGCGTTTTTATATAATATACATGTCAAAATTCCCCCCACTGGGGAGAGACGGATAGGATTAAGGCTTTCCATAAAGAACTTTGCGTCTATTTATACTATTTTAGATGCGGTTTTTTGCGTTTTTGATTGTGTTTTAATAAGAGTATGTCAACAGAATATACACTAAAAAGGGATTTTTCAATATTCCCCCCACAAGGGAGAGGGACAGGATTAAGGCTTACCGTGAAGAACTCTGCTTTTATTTATACTATTTTAGATGCGGTTTTTTTGCGTTTTTGATTGTGTTTTAATAGGGTACATCAAGAGAATGTACACTAAGAAGGGATTTTTTGAAATTCCCCCCGTGGGGGAAGTGTTATACATTTATAAGAGATACACTTTGAGCCACAACAACGTGAGGTGGGGTCTGTTAGTAACTTAATAAAAAATCCATTAAATGAATTTTTATTTTTAAATTAAAAATTTTTTAATTCTTTTATAGCATGACAGTTAAATATTATTACAAAAATGTTGATTTTTTTTTAATATCACAGGAATTTTATATATATATTGAATACTGTAGAGATTTTTAAAACAAATAATTATTTTAAAGGCATGCATGAAGAACATTCCAAACTGTGATTGGTTACAGCAATGGATAGCTCAATCCAAAAGGTATGTTTTTTAAATTATAAAATTAATAATAATAAGAGATATAGATAACAACAGATTTATATCTTTGCAAAATCAATAGCATAAAAAAATTTTTATGCTATTGATTTTGATCTTTCATAATTTAAAAAAATGTTTTGATAATGTTGCAGTTTTTTAATTTTTCAAAAATTAAAATAGAAAAAATAGTAAAAAAACAAATGTAAATAGTTTGAAAAACTATGTTTCTTAATATAAAGAATTTTTATTTATAACATTTTTAAAGATTTTTCATTTAGTACTGAACAATAGTACATAACAATAGTTAAAATTGTTTTAACTGTTGTAATTGCAATTATATTATATAATTAATATAATTGCAATAAATATTACTTTAATGGCATTCCATTAAACTGAAAAGCTATACAGAAAACAATTTCTCTTACTATTGTTTTCAAATTTTAAACTCATACTCAGATAATAAAAATGTTTCTTACTTTTTAATCATTTTTATCAACAATTTTTTTTATTTTATTTTTGTTTATACATTTTATGCATGCATCATCATAGTAACAGCTGTCATGGAAATGATTTAGAATGTTCTTTTGAAGATGAGTTTAAAGATATACACTAATAAGAATTATTTTTTTGTATGTTTTGTGATCTTCTATAAATGCAATATTTATTAATTATATACCTGTGGAGTAGAAAATGATGTGATTATACATTCAAATAAAACAATTGTAATGATTTGGCTATTTTTCTGAAATAATTATTCCGATGAGTATTAAAAACAGAATTTAGATAAATTTATTATTATTTTTTTTTTATGTGTTGAAATTTTTTCCTCAACAGTTTTGCATTTCGATATAATCC
This sequence comes from Centruroides sculpturatus, assembly GCF_000671375.1. NCBI lineage: Eukaryota > Metazoa > Arthropoda > Arachnida > Scorpiones > Buthidae > Centruroides > Centruroides sculpturatus. Next base: position 834,214 of record NW_019384394.1, read on the forward strand.
AGCTCTTCAACCAAGAGCCCTTATTGTTTTTGGATGCATCAGTAAGACAATTGCAGATCAAGAAGTAAAGCAGTTACTCAGGATTTTGGTCAAAGCTTTGGAATCTTTTCAAGATTTGCGTTTAATTGATGCTATCATTATGTCTCTTACTCGTCTCCATCCCTTGTTAAGACCAGTAAGTATTAACTAATATCAAAGACACTCACCAAATCAGAAAATATAGCAATATAACATCAATATAAGTAAAACTAAATAAAAACAAACATTTTTGACAAACTTAAGTCATCATCATCAGGTTGAAAAGTAATTTGGAAGATAGAACTTGGAATTTGAAAAACCAAACACCATCTATCTTCCAAATTACTTTTCAATCTAAAGATGACAACTTAAGTTTGACAAAAACATTCATTTTTATTAAGTTTTTTCTTAAATCAATATTATATTGCTGTGGTATCTGGTTTATTTGATATTAATATTAAACCAGTTCTCAGTTGTTACTACATATTAGCTAATAATTAGAAATAATACAAGTGATAGATTAAATTTGGAAATATAAAGTAAAGAAAATGATTTATTTATTATAGGAATCTCCTATACATAGAGCATTATTTTGGGTTGCAATTTCAGTACTTCAATTAGATGAAATGACACTTTATGCTTCTGGGTTATCATTATTAGAACAAAATTTGCATACATTAGATTGTCAAGGAATTTTTGAAAATAAGGTAAAACTTATAACTTTAAGAGAAATAAATAAATTATGACTTATTTTACAAGTATTTAATTAATAAATTATTTTTACTACATTTTAGTTATTAGAAGACATAATGATGATGACTCGAGAACCACTTGAATGGCATTTTAAGCAATTAGACCATTCTGTTGGTTTGAGTTTCAAGACTAGTTTTCATTTTGCCTTGGTGGGCCATCTAATAAAAGGCAAGATTTATATTAAATGATAAAGCTGAAGATGATGTACCTTTAATTGTTAATTTTTTAAATTTAAATTAGAATTTAATTTGAACAAATATGTTGCACTAGTTTTTAGAATTTAAAAACTAGATCAGTGATGAGCTACCTTTTCTGGATGTGGGTTGCAAGTGAACTTTATAGACTTCTGTCAGGCCACATTCATTCTTTTTCTTGCAGAGTTGCAGGCTTTAAGACTGCTGAGAATCAACATATTCCATAACTTCCAATAAACTCGGTACTAAAATATATGCTAATGATATGTAAATTAGCATTATATATAGTTTATTCTCATCTTTTTAATTGACAAGTTTAGATTGAATGTTCTTTGTCACAAACATCAGCCTAATTAGTTCCATAATAGCATCAGATGGAAAATAAAATTACATTGCCAAAGCCCCAAGGACTTTATATTAGGACTTTGCAAGCTGTGAGTTGCCCATTACTGCCATAAATGAATCTCCACAACAAATTAACACAACTTCCAATCGTAATTTTGTAAACTTTGATAAAAATGGTCAGGCATTAATTGATGATAAAAAGATTCATCTAGAATTTATAATAATATAAAAAAAAAAAACAAAGTAATTTTAGTTGAAAAGAAATTGTTATAATTATTTACATTTTCAGGGATGTAGTCACACGGGGCAGCAAGGGATGACATTTCTCACACTGAGCTTTCCATCCTCTCAGAAGTCATTATTACTGCCCCACATAAGTTTAAAAGTAAACAGTGTAAACAAAAGAATGCCACAAGTAGTTGACCACTGGATGAAAGCAAAACATGGTCTCAAATTTTGGGTTACATGAACAATCATAAGGTAAAGCAGAATAAAATTCAATATTTGTTCTTGTTCAGCCTTTTATTTTTATTGAGCATTGTCATGTGTAAATTACACTTTTTTGCATTTGGCCTTCATATAACTTGAACAATAATGTGTTGCTAGTGATCAAAGGCTATTGTATTTTTATGTAGCCTACCTACCCATTTAAAGTTTATGCCAACCCTTGGAAATGACCCACACAAAAATTTCTGGTTACATCCCTGATTTTTAAATTGTTAGAAAAATCTATTTCTAACAATTTAAAAATCTTCAAAATTTAGAAGATTCTGAGTAAATTCTGTTTATTTATTACTCTAGTTTTTGCATATTACCAGTTACATTTTTAGTTGATATCTATTTAAATAAATGATTTGACCCTTAGGTTTTAGACATCCTACTCCCACTACTGTTTCTCGAACTACAAGAGTTTTAAATATGGTATTGGGAATTATTGCTAAGCCACATAGAAGGTTAGTATTTTTGTGTGTTTTTTAATTTGCATAATTGTTGGGTTATATATTGGGTTGTTCGGAAAGTAATTTTGTTTTTTTTCTTTGGAAAAAACAATATTTTTATAATAAATAAATATTTTATTAGATTATATATCAACCATTTTGGTGAAATACCTGTTGCCATCTTTCTGGTAGTAGCATGATTCCACGTTCATAAAAGTTTTGATCTTTGCTTACAAAAAACTGATCCAAGTAATTTTTGACATTTTCATTTCAAGTAAATATCTTACAGTTTAAAAAATTTTGTATAGACCAGAACAAGTAATAATCTGAGGGTGCCTGATCTGGCGAATATGGTTGGTGTGATAGCACATCCCATCTAAGCTGTAACAGTTTCTGACAAGTTACCAAACTTGTGTGAAATTTGGCATAATCATGATAAAACACTACACCTGTTTTGTTGATCAATTCTTGCCTTTTCTGTTTGATGATATTACTCAATTTGTTTACTCAATGGCAGTACACTTTCAAATCAGTTGTTAAATTGTCTGGCTAAAGCTCAAAAAAAAAAATTTCCTTAAAATCCCACCAAAGAGAGCATCTCTCTTTAAGAACATTTAATCTGTTAGTGATTTCACATGTTGTTATTTGGCAGTTTGCTTCAATCAGTACGTTTATTTTGTTTTCATTGGCTTCAACTGGCCATCCAGAACATGGTGCATCTTCAATACTGAAATTGCCAGAACAAAATTTTGTAAATTAGTTTTGGCACTGTCATTCTGTCAATACATCTTCTCCATACATGTCACACAACTTTTTTTTTTGCTTGAACAGCATTTTGATTTTTTGGTAATAAAAAAAGCAAAATATGTCAAAAATGATGCTTTCAATTTTTCATATTTAATGGGACACTGAAAAAAAACAATTGTACAGAATCAAACAAACATTTTACAAATAAGCCTTAAAATGTCAGCTATCAAAGTATATAATGAAAAGGTGGTTTAAAATGAAATTGGCTGGTAAAAATACATCTAATTCCTTAATTCCTCTAGTAATAAAAAAAAAACGAAATTACTTTCCGAACAACCCAATATAACGTATCTTAAAAAATTAATTTGGATTTTTTCAAGAGATTTTATTTTCTTCCATTTGAGTTATAGAATAAATTAAATTTACAATGATTAATTTTCAATGTACTTCAAATTTTTTTTATTTTAGAGATAAATTTGAAGTTACACCAGAAAGTGTTCCTTACTTGGCTGGTAAGTAGGAATTTAAATGATAAAGCTGAAGATGATGTACCTTTAATTGTTAATTTTTTAAATTTAAATTAGAATTTAATTTGAACAAATATGTTGCACTAGTTTTTAGAATTTAAAAACTAGATCAGTGATGAGCTACCTTTTCTGGATGTGGGCTGCAAGTGAACTTTATAGACTTCTGTCAGGCCACATGCATTCTTTTTCTTGCAGAGTTGCAGGCTTTAAGACTGCTGAGAATCAACATATTCCATAACTTCCAATAAACTCGGTACTAAAATATATGCTAATGATATGTAAATTAGCATTATATATAGTTTATTCTCATCTTTTTAATTGACAAGTTTAGATTGAATGTTCTTTGTCACAAACATCAGCCTAATTAGTTCCATAATAGCATCAGATGGAAAATAAAATTACATTGCCAAAGCCCCAAGGACTTTATATTAGGACTTTGCAAGCTGTGAGTTGCCCATTACTGCCATAAATGAATCTCCACAACAAATTAACACAACTTCCAATCGTAATTTTGTAAACTTTGATAAAAATGGTCAGGCATTAATTGATGATAAAAAGATTCATCTAGAATTTATAATAATATAAAAAAAAAAAACAAAGTAATTTTAGTTGAAAAGAAATTGTTATAATTATTTACATTTTCAGGGATGTAGTCACACGGGGCAGCAAGGGATGACATTTCTCACACTGAGCTTTCCATCCTCTCAGAAGTCATTATTACTGCCCCACATAAGTTTAAAAGTAAACAGTGTAAACAAAAGAATGCCACAAGTAGTTGACCACTGGATGAAAGCAAAACATGGTCTCAAATTTTGGGTTACATGAACAATCATAAGGTAAAGCAGAATAAAATTCAATATTTGTTCTTGTTCAGCCTTTTATTTTTATTGAGCATTGTCATGTGTAAATTACACTTTTTTGCATTTGGCCTTCATATAACTTGAACAATAATGTGTTGCTAGTGATCAAAGGCTATTGTATTTTTATGTAGCCTACCTACCCATTTAAAGTTTATGCCAACCCTTGGAAATGACCCACACAAAAATTTCTGGTTACATCCCTGATTTTTAAATTGTTAGAAAAATCTATTTCTAACAATTTAAAAATCTTCAAAATTTAGAAGATTCTGAGTAAATTCTGTTTATTTATTACTCTAGTTTTTGCATATTACCAGTTACATTTTTAGTTGATATCTATTTAAATAAATGATTTGACCCTTAGGTTTTAGACATCCTACTCCCACTACTGTTTCTCGAACTACAAGAGTTTTAAATATGGTATTGGGAATTATTGCTAAGCCACATAGAAGGTTAGTATTTTTGTGTGTTTTTTAATTTGCATAATTGTTGGGTTATATATTGGGTTGTTCGGAAAGTAATTTTGTTTTTTTTCTTTGGAAAAAACAATATTTTTATAATAAATAAATATTTTATTAGATTATATATCAACCATTTTGGTGAAATACCTGTTGCCATCTTTCTGGTAGTAGCATGATTCCACGTTCATAAAAGTTTTGATCTTTGCTTACAAAAAACTGATCCAAGTAATTTTTGACATTTTCATTTCAAGTAAATATCTTACAGTTTAAAAAATTTTGTATAGACCAGAACAAGTAATAATCTGAGGGTGCCTGATCTGGCGAATATGGTTGGTGTGATAGCACATCCCATCTAAGCTGTAACAGTTTCTGACAAGTTACCAAACTTGTGTGAAATTTGGCATAATCATGATAAAACACTACACCTGTTTTGTTGATCAATTCTTGCCTTTTCTGTTTGATGATATTACTCAATTTGTTTACTCAATGGCAGTACACTTTCAAATCAGTTGTTAAATTGTCTGGCTAAAGCTCAAAAAAAAAAATTTCCTTAAAATCCCACCAAAGAGAGCATCTCTCTTTAAGAACATTTAATCTGTTAGTGATTTCACATGTTGTTATTTGGCAGTTTGCTTCAATCAGTACGTTTATTTTGTTTTCATTGGCTTCAACTGGCCATCCAGAACATGGTGCATCTTCAATACTGAAATTGCCAGAACAAAATTTTGTAAATTAGTTTTGGCACTGTCATTCTGTCAATACATCTTCTCCATACATGTCACACAACTTTTTTTTTTGCTTGAACAGCATTTTGATTTTTTGGTAATAAAAAAAGCAAAATATGTCAAAAATGATGCTTTCAATTTTTCATATTTAATGGGACACCGAAAAAAAAACAATTGTACAGAATCAAACAAACATTTTACAAATAAGCCTTAAAATGTCAGCTATCAAAGTATATAATGAAAAGGTGGTTTAAAATGAAATTGGCTGGTAAAAATACATCTAATTCCTTAATTCCTCTAGTAATAAAAAAAAAACGAAATTACTTTCCGAACAACCCAATATAACGTATCTTAAAAAATTAATTTGGATTTTTTCAAGAGATTTTATTTTCTTCCATTTGAGTTATAGAATAAATTAAATTTACAATGATTAATTTTCAATGTACTTCAAATTTTTTTTATTTTAGAGATAAATTTGAAGTTACACCAGAAAGTGTTCCTTACTTGGCTGGTAAGTAGGAATACATCTATATTTATATAAATTTATGAAATTAATTTTTCAAAGACATTAATAAATTGCATTTATTATTTTGATTAATCAGTTATTTACTTAAAGTTATCTGTATGTAAAATCATATAAAAATGAAATAAATAGTATATAAAGTATGATAAAATATAAATATCTCCTAGCTTTATTTTTAATTGTACCATTATTACAATCATTGATTTAAAACAGTACTTCATAAAGTTTTCAGAGAATATTCATACTATAGTCACAAGAAACCACATTAAAAAAAATAATTCAATTTTATGGTTAATAATTTTTATGACAATAATAATAATAATAAAATTTTAGATCAATATTTTTCTCAAAAGAATTAGTTTAGTCCATCAATAAGCAGTTTTAGCATTTATTGAAAATAATATTTTTATTTTAACTCAAGTATCTGTCTTTATTTATTAGAAAAACATCAGGTTGTTCATCTACAACTAAAAATAAAATTTTAAAAAGGCTTTTTAAATGATTAGGCAGATATATATGAATTAAAAAAGGAAAAATTAAATCCAATAATATAATACTTGTTACATAAAAGTATAATTTTAATCTCTTTCTATTCAGAAAAGATTAAATTATTCAAAATAAATTTCTGTATATTTTTATTGAAGGCTGTCAAAATACAATGTTTAGTGAATCAACTGACATTGTTTTAATTAGCCATTAAAATATATGATTATGATAATTAGCAGTATAGATATTATATATTGTTATAATATATAAATACATATTTAAAAATAGACACAATATATAATATCTATACTGCTAATTATATATTGTTATAATATATAAATACATATTTAAAAATAGACACCAACAAATTTATTTAATAGTTTTTTTTTTTAACTTATAGCTCTTGTTTCTGTATCTGAAGAAGTAAGAAGTAGATGCCATTTGAAACACAGAATTGCAAGAGTAGTATCAGAATCACCATCAGCTGAAGGTTTTTCAGGTGACTTGCATTCTGCTATATCAACTTCTCCTAGTAATCCAACTCCAACCCAGACACCTGGACATACCCCAATACCATCTCCCTGTTCATCAGCATCTACGTCTGCCCAAACATCACCTCATGCACCCCTTCCTTCTCATAACGCACAACTCATACCTCAAGGAGGAAGTGGTACACCTCTTGCAAATACACCCTTTAATCGTAGACAAAAATCATGGGATTTGCTAGATCAGAATGCATTAGCCCAAGCCAGATTAACAAAACAAACAACTGTTCAACAGGTATGATCTGGTTTTATTTTTATTTTTTTCTTTAACTGTATTTTAAAGTTTATGAAATTTAATTAGGTTCAAAACAAAGATCCTAAGAGTTGGAGAAGTCTTGATATGGATGTGCAGAATATACGTCCATTATTTAAAACTCAACGGAGTAGCTCAATGCCAACCCCAAAAATGCAAAAATCTGTAGAAATTAGTGGTAGAATATCTCCATCTATTAGTTCTAAAGGTGATACTTGTGAAGAAATTTCACCACATTGTAAAGAAAGAGGTTCAAGAGTTTCTGTCTCGAATGAAGATAATGTGCTTCTTGATCCAGAAGTACTTACAGATTTTCCTACCCAAGCATTAGTACTTACTGTTTTGGTAAGTTTATTTAAATGAATTCAATTAAAAACATTGAAAATCTTTTGTAGTTAGAATATTTTAAATTTAAACAGCATTGTAAAATATCATTTGTGTGAAACATATAATGATCTCCTCAGTGCTATTTATTAACAGCACTAAGGACATGTCTTTTCAGTGTTATCTGTTTAATAATGGAAAGAAATGCTCATGCAAGCACTTCTGATATTTACAAAAATTGTCTTCATTAGGCAAAAATAAAAAAAAGAACACATGCTCAAATGTTAGTATAAAAATTTTAAATTTTAACATTAATTCATTTTAGATGGAACACAATTACGAAATTTGATGTATGGACTGCAAAATCATTTTTATCTGGGAGACTTTGTTCATTAAAAAATTGGGGCCCTGGAACAAACCCATATTGGTGCTTTCAAAGCTATGGGTCATTCTGTATAAATCCTTAATTTTTTAGAGGCACTATCGTGGGAATCACGTGACCATTTGTTTTGAATTAATACGACAACCGTACAAGTGTGGAATTATCAAAAATTTGAATAATTTGCGTTATATTTGAGTTTTTCCGCGATTTAGCTATGATTCGCTCTTTTGTAGGTCAATTGACTGTGTTTAAGCCAATAAGTGTTTTGTTACTACCCCTGGGCCATAAATATTTCGGTAAATACACTCCCCTGCCACTTACAGTAAATCTTCGCAGTTAACTACACAGTTGGTTGAAAACAATCAAAAGGAAACTTTTTCTAAAGTTTTATTGGGTATCTTCTGTCTTTGTTGACATTACTGTAACTAATCACAGACTTGTGAAAGAAAAAATTGCCGCGAAAAGTCCCGCCTCCAACCTTCGAAGTAAAATGTAAACAATCACAATAAATTTGCTTTTTAAATCATTTTTTAGCTCTAATTAACTAATTTAACGTTTTAAGGCATTAAATTAGCTAATTCGACAATATTTAATCATATAAATATGTTTTTAAAACTATCTAGCAACAAATATTCCCAGGAAACTCCACCTCTCTATAGTAAGTTTATGGAAGATGTTCTTGCTGTTAATTGGTTTTAAAATTTTTGTTTCTATGCTTATTATGCTCTAATTGGTAATTTATATTATGACTGATTTAACTTTAACGAATGAGAGTTTTTTTCAGAACCATCTGGTCTGGATTTTTCCGCGAAGAACCAATCCACGTGATTGAAGTTATTATGTAAACAAATATTAAAAAATAGCTATATTCATTATTTTAGGTGTAATTCTACTAGTTTTCATGTTATTTGACTCTACTCAGACAAGAAGATTTTTTATCAAAAGCTTCCAGCTGAAAAATTTTCCAGGAAACTCATTACTTCCAGATATTGCGTACTTGCAGGAAAAAATTAACTAATCATTTATTATAGGATATTATCATATAAAGCATTGAAAAAATATGTAAAAAGTGTCAAATATTCACTCTTATAAAAGTATATTGATAAACTTTGACCTAAAAATACTTGAGCCACTCCCCGCAGTTAGTCATATAGGGAGACAGAGTACATTGTAAACAAGGACTTTACTCAGAACTGTTTATATATATGTGAGGGTAAAGTCAAATTTTTGCAGTTATGTAATAAGAGAAAATACGTAAACAATTGCTTGCAAATTTGCGTTGTATAGTCGATTACTGCAATAATCATCAAAATAATATAGAAATACTTTTTATTCTAAGTAAGATTTATTTTGTTATTTTAAATTAGTGACCAATTCATAAATATTTTGAATACATTTAATTATTTTTCGAAAAATAAGTGAAAGCCGTATCGGTCGTACAGCTCACTAATCGGCGTCGCTTCACGATGACAATCAACTCCTCTCCCGGCTAAGTAATTAGAGACATTGTGTAAGTAATGGCAATAATGAAATAATGTACTGTATAAGACTGCTAACCTACATTTTATGCAGTTGACTCTATGCAGCAATTAGTTCATCCTTATGTTCTAATCTGATTTATGATCTTCAAATTTTGTAATTGTGTTCCATCTAAAATAAATTAACATCAAAACTTAAAATTTTATATTAACATTCAGGCATGTGTTCTTTTATTTTTTGCATGACGATGTTTTTGTAAATGTTGAAAATGCTTGCATGAATATTTATTTTTGTTATTAAACACAGATAATGCTGAAAAGACAGTGTCCTCAGTGCTATTTATTACACTTTAGCGTGGTGAAAAAGATTTTTTTTACATTATGGAAACTGCAAGATGATATTTTTTCTTATGTATATTGTGTAGTTTTATCATTCTTTTTTATACATATCTACATTTTTTCATATATATTTTTTAATTAGATGTTTCTTCATTGTTAATTTAAGGGATGGCTTATTTTGCTCATTGGGCATTGCTATGCATCTTTTGTATAAAGAAAAGAAGGAAAGAAAAATAAATTGCGTAGTTATTTATTTATTGTTATAAAACATTGAATCATTCATTAAAATTTCAATTCACATTTCACTGACATGTGTATTAAAATATTTGTAATTATTTACCATATTTAAGGAAAATTAATTGTGCTAGTTATATTAAAAAAAAAGAAGTCTTAATTGCACATTCAAATTAATTTTTTTTTTTTTACTAAAAAGATGAATTTATCATATTTACACAAAACCAAACTGCACTTTTTTTACAAATTTTAAGGGTCCAAAGTTGGGTTGTGGCTTATATTCAGCTGTTTTTATGTTTTTAAAAAACATTACAACATTCTGGGATGTGTCCTTATGTATATCAATGATGATTGACATATTTGGCCATTCTCATTGTGCGCTTTGTTGAATAATAATGGGTAGTTAATAGGCAATCTTACTTGTCAGTGCCCCCACAGGGCAAAAAAGAATTTAAAAAAAAATCACAAATGTTTTGTTTTGATTTATTTTAACAATTTACAGCAATATGTGGTAAATGTGATATATGGTATGTTATGATACAGAATTTTGGCACTTCACTTTGTTTCACTGTGGGTATACTCAGAATCAGAAGCATTAATGGTATGTTCCCATTCAGAAGAAGACTCATCATCTGAATCATCATCCCACAAAGCATTCTTCACTTCTGTCAAAGGCATTGCTGATTGAGCATTTCTTGAATGATTTAATGACTACAGACTCATTCATATGATTCCATATGGCCTTAATCCATCTTCAGACAGTTGGGGCAGAGACGTACCAATTTTTCATGAAGATGTACAGTACATATAATGTGCACCTTCTAACCATATCTTGTATACAATTGTCACATTGGCATTGGGTGGTTGCAACACCAATGTCATTCCCATGGGATTATTATCAGTTTGGTCTTTTGCTTTGTAATTTCATTTTTTACTCATTTACATCAACTCCAAATTGTCATGAAGCTGCTGTATTCCCAATTTTCTCTGCAGCAAAAATGACTTTTTATCTTGTATTAAGCTGGTAAAATAAAATGCTTATGTTTGTCTTTTGCTAAATTCATTATGCCAAACAACACAAACAAAAAGGGGAAACAAAAGGGCCAATGAAATTAACATGTTGGAATTTGCATTTGATGACGACATTATGTCTGGGCTGCAGAAACATGCATACTTCATATATTCAGGTGTAGATCATAATAGAATGCAAACTATGTTTCTGGAAATATGGTCTAAGAACTAGATTATAGTTATATTTGGTGGTGGCTTATTTTCATGTAAATATTGTATTATTTTACTACATCATATTAGAGTGGAAAACTTAAATATATTAATGTGACTGCAATATTTTATTTAATGCTAAATTATATAATTCTTAGTTTAAATGATTGGTACTGTAAATTGCTCTGGATTAAATGTTTTTTGTGTGTATTCTTTTTAAACTCATAAAATTTTCATTTAAGGTATACTGTATACTGAATGATCGTAATTAAAATATTCCTATTCAACATTGTCTGGATTTAGCAATTAAATCCAATATGGCAACATTTCAGGAAGTGTGAATAATAGTGTTGCCACCTTTTCAAAATTGCTGACCTGGACATTTTAAAATTGGATGTTAGTTATACTTAGAAAAAAAAATTAGGTTTTTTATTGTGAGTAGCAAAATAAACATTTTTTTTTATTAGAAGGTAAACATGTACGTGATGAAACTGTATGAGGCATATGCAATTCATTTTACAGCCAAGAACTGAACAATGCACACACCAGTTTTAAATCAGTTAGGGACTTGTGTTGGAACAAACCTAATATTTGCAAGTTAGAATTTTAAAAGTACATTTTCTGTCACTTAGCCTAGGGATAACTGTGTGGGAGTGTGAAGTTAGTCTTTAACTGTTAAAATAAAACACTCACAAATATTTTTATAAATTTATTTTGTTTCATTATAATTTCACAATTTCTATGAAAACTGGACAAATTAATAATTAATCCGGACCATGAATTTAAAAACTTTGAATTTTGGCTTGTCTGGGTAAAAATTGGCCTAGTGGCAACACTAGCCCTATCTTCCATACTATGCTGTAGGATAAACCAAACTGCCATTATACTGCATGCATTATTCAATGACTGGAATCTGGAGTGCAGTTGGACTGAAGAAAATAATAATAATAAAGGACTAAAAGATAATAACAACTTAGTTTAAGCAATTTTAACAGTTATAAAAATATTAATTTACTTTAGAAAACTTGAAGATGATATAATTGGACCAAAAGTTATCTAAATATATAAAATTACTTGTCCTGACTGACTGATTCATCACCCAGAGCAAACCTGAACCTAAAGAGGTGAAATTTGGTACACAGTTAGGGTACGTCATGAAAACGCACACTAAGAAGGGATTTTTGGAAATTCCCCCTGTGGGGGAGAGGGAGAGGATTAAGGCTTAACCTGAAGAACAGCTTCTACTGTACTACTTTAGATGAGATTTTTTGTTTTCAACTATGTTTAGTCTTCATTTACTTAGGTGTATTAAATTGATAACATTTCAGACATTGTTATAAATATTTTTATACATTTTGATTTTTTAACCAAACGTTCAAACCATTTTAAATTAGAATTTGTTATTGCATATTGGTTCAATTATAGAATGATTGTAAATGTTCCAGAAAATTGATCAAATTGAAAACAGTTCGTTTGATTCTCAGCAATTCTCATCATTCTCTATGATAGGTGTTATATAACAATTACTATGGTTGTTGAAATACTGAATGTAAATGGAGTTTGCTTGCAAAATCCACACGGATGAAGTCACAGGTAACAGCTAGTTGTTGATAATGTATTTGGTATTTACTTAGTAATCCAAACAAGTAGATAAGATATATTGAAATTTTTTTGAAAATTGATTAAGCCAAGTTATTTGAAACATTCCATTTGTATTATTGACTAATTATCATTATTAAAGAAAATAATTTATCAGAATTATGAACATAGTCTAAGAAAAAATTCTTGAGACAAGGGAAAAAAATGAAATACAAATTCAGATTATTAGAAAATGTTTAATATTAGTATAGTTTTTCTCCAATAATTATTTTGTAATTTAAATCAGAATTTTTTGATTAAAAAAATAATAATTATTAATATATAATTAAACATTAAATTTTATCATTATAAAAATTAGTTTAATATTAATATGCCAATCTAATGTTAAAATCCCTACTAGGCTACTTTGGTTAGAAATACAACAGATGAAAATGAGATGAGGATATTGTACGAATATTTAGCCGAAGCCTCTGTTGTGTTTGCAAAAGTTTTTCCTGTCATGTAAGTCAATATTGCATTTCTTCTGAATTTATATAATTTAATTTTGATGATGATGCTAATTATATTTGATGATAATTTAGTCATAGTTTAATGGATGCTAAAATTACCAGTGTGTTATCTTTATGCCATGATCAAGTTATTCTCAGTGCAGTACAGAGTATTATTCATAATATGATTGCATGTGAGGATAGTAGTCAACAGCAGTTGCATTATTTACAAAGTAAGTGATAGAATTTTAATTTTCAGTATAGGAAAATTAATTTGTTATATACAAAATGTACTTTAAATTACATAAGAGTAAGTTAAAGCTTGAAATCTCATTATTTTATCCCAGGCTTTAAAGTATGAGTAAATAATTATTTTTATGCACATTTATAGATCTTTTCATTATCAACTCTTACTTAATTATTTTATAACAGCTGAAATATAAGGACAAAGCACATGGATAGTCACAATATCAATTTTTTCTGTTTATCTAAAGTATCAAAGTATTTGCATGAAATATATTTATATGAATATTTTATTCACATAAAATATAAACACTTAAACAAATGCTTATACTTTTCTTTTTGTAAGAAATGTGTATTTTTGTGTTTTCTATTAATATGAAGTATTTTATATCACAATCAGCTGTGTGTGCATTAAATATTTCATTGAATTAATTATCATCATTTAAACATTAGAAGAGAGATAAAATTCATTCATTTGATCAAAATATTAAGATGAACTTTTGGAAACTTCATATTTTCTTTCTATAAAAAAATTAATAATTTTATCCTTTGAACTTTAAAGATATTTCAGACTTAAATTTTTTCCTGTATGCATAGTTTAGTGGACATCTTTTATGTAGGATATCTCAAACAGAATACATAGAATAACCATCCCATCTTTATTTTAACAATCTTGTTGATTCTTGTTGATGCAATCATAAATTAAGCTTCTAAACATACTTCCTCAGACTACTGTAAAGATCTCTTATCTTATTTATTATTGATATATGATATTTAAAACTAAGGTCGGGCGTAACATATTTTACCTGCTTTTTCAGAATATCAATTCAGCAAGTAAGATTTCATCTACCATTATTTTAATATTTTTCAAAACTAAAAAAATGCATATAAAAACTGTTTTTAATGAAAAAGTTATTTCTTAACATATGCTTGTCAAAGAAATACCCAAAAGTAATTTCTCTATTTAATAAAGGTTACATAAAAAGAATTGCTCCTATGGAAATTCATAGACTTATATCTACTAACCAGAATTAGAAAATAACTGAGAAAAGGGAAGAAAATATAAAATTGTTTCTCTCATCTTTTATATTAACATATTTCATGATTTACTGAATTGAGACAAAATTAATTCAAACATAAAATAATTATAACTGACCAAAGCTGATAAACAGGCAAACAAAATTAACTATACAGTTTGATTTTACAGTCTGAATTTAAATTNTAGGAAAAAACCCCAATGCTTCATTTACTTTTATTTTAGGTATCAATCTACTTTAATTCACAGTATTTTAAATATAACACTGTAAATATGTTAAACCTGAAATAAATCAATATATTTAATAATTTCTTAAGTCAGCACGATAAATAATATGATACTAATGGCAGTTTTGGTTGAAACCATTTGCCTTTATAAGGATAATGTCTGATTTTAACAAAACAAAAATTTGGAGATGATTGACAAAGTTGAATGTTATTTAAGCACTTTGAAAAAAATTATTTTAGTACTTTAAGCAAAAGATTAAAAAAAAAGATTAAATGCATCTGAAATAATGCACATAACTTACTAAAATAATAAATAACTTCTAATAAAAATCATGAATTAATCATTAATAAAATAACTCAAGTGAAACCTTGAGTTATTTTATTAATGACTCCAAACCATGAGTAATATAATTTTAACTTAATTTATTTCAACTCTTCACATTACTAGTCAATATAAAAAATTCTCATAGCATATTAATTTGCTTCACAATTTTTTAAAGTGATAATATTAAATGTGGCATCAATATTTTAATTCTTGTTAACCAGAAATTATTCAATATAGACAAAACTAAGAAAAATATTTTGAATTAGTGCTGTCTGTATTCAATAAATTTCAAAATTTCATTTAAAGAAGTAACTCCATGAAAGAATGTATGCAATCTTTTAAGTCGTGTTTTTATAGACATTTCCTTACCGAAAAATTTCTATAAAGAAGGCTTTGCATACAACCACTTCCTAAAAAAATTTTTTTGTATGCACAAGAAAATGTATTGTGTATACAAAAATTTTTAAATGGTCATTTCATTCAATAAAGTTTCTGAACTCACATTATACAGACTGTTGAACATTTAATATTTTTAAATTAATAAATTTTTTTTATAAATAGAATATTTTTTAGATTTTTGTTTGAAAAAAATATTTAAAAATTTATAAATATGATTTTTTAATTGATTATCTATATACTCAGATAATTATTACATATTCAAATTAGGATATTTATATTGTAAAAATAAATTCTTATATTATTTAATATGTTAAGATATTGTCTGGGAGGTATAGGGTGTGTTTGTGCAAAAAAATTTATCTGTTAATATGCACATAAATTATTAATTGATATTTTTTTTATTAGCGTTTGGTTTTGGAGGATTGTGGAGATTTGCCGGTCCATTTTCAAAGGTAATAAAATCTTATTTTAAATGCAAAAAAATCTTATGATATTAAAATTTTTTAGAAATTTTAAACTGAAATATAGAATAAAAGTAAAATGTATTTTTGAATTTATTTTGATTTCTGCAATTCATATACAGTTAAACTGTTAGTAATCATAAATTACTTTTTGTTTTGATTAATGAACTTAAATTTATATTATAATTTTTCTTCTCCAGTGTCAAACAAATTTAGACAATGCCGAATTATTTGTTAATTGTCTGGAAGCCATGGTCGAAACTTGTTTACCTAGTGATGAAGGAGAATTTCAAGAATTGACTCAGTATCCCAGCACTCTTAGTGTATCATCTGTTATGAATTTATCATCATCAATGTCTAGCCTAACCCTGGGATCTCCCACCGAGAAAGAATCTGGAGCAGATTATGCCAATGTGAGTACAGATGGTTCGGTCAGAATTCGACATGGGTCTGCCAGTCAGTTAAGCAAGCAACGCAGCTTTAAGTGTAAGAGTTCTAAAAACGGGAAGACTGCTCATTAAAATTATTTTTACTAAATAACTTCTAGGACAGTTATCATTGACAGGCTGTAGATCCAGCTAAAGAAACTGAGGAGTTAATCAACAGTTTCAATTTCAATCCATAATTTTATATATAATTTCCTGTGTTGCCATCTCCTCTTTCATTGCACCATATACTTTATCATATTTGGTTAATGTCATAAGAAATTTTACATAAATACTAAATGTATATTGGAATTTATAAAATATAATACAGTATTTTCTGAAGTTCACATTCAACAAAGAAGAGACACTGGTTCAGATATCCTTTCTGTCAGTATTAACTATTATTACCATTATTATTGTATACATATTGATTAATTCATTAGTTTTGTGCTCTAACTGCCAACTTAATGTTTTCCATCAGCAAAATAAAAAAAAAGAGTGATTGTTATATAAATTGCACCATTCATATTGGAAGCAAACTTCTGTTGTTCTTATTATGAGATTCATACTATCAATCTCTAGTATGTTTGTGTAATTATATAGTTGTTGTACAAAGAGACAAGTATTGTAAAGTTGTTTATTAATAATGTTATGCATGACTATACATGTGCTTTATTTTTGTAAAATCCAAGTATTAAAAATGTTTAAAAAGTTATTATTATTAATAATAATAATGGTAAATCTTCACTGTGGTAGAGGGACCACTGGGAGTTTTGGATACTGTTTGTGTTGTCCCTTCTGAATTTTAAAAATTTATCTCAAAGAGACTGTAGATAAGAAACGGGTATTTATGGAAACAGATTCACCAATTGGAAACTCAAATGGAAATTTTGGCATTATTTGACTTTCCAAGAACATTTATAAATTTAAAGTGTTAAAAAAAATCATTCATCTGGAAAAGACTGTTCCAATTACAGTGTGCATCATGTTTCCAGAAAGTTGTAAATAATTCAAATGTTATATTCCATTAAATTTATGCATTTAGTTCCAGGATGTGCTAGACAAAAGTACTCCATTCCAAGTCTTTTCTCAACAATATGTATATGGAATTTCAGCTGAATTTGTTCAAAGTCTGTTAATTTTTTCTGCACCTGTTGAAGAAAGAAATTCTGTATAATTTATATATATACTTGTACAAATTTAGCAAACAAACTTGTTTTTAACATTGATTCGGAAAGTCTCAAAGAATTTATATCAAAAATAGCCAGTTGGAACTTATTTAAAAAATAATAAAATAAAGAAAAAGTTATTTCAAAAAGAACATTTTAAGTCAGTAAATCATATAAAGGCATGTTTGATTGGAAAGATCAGACAACTTCAACGAAGCATTTCATTCTGTTTGTTTCAACGTCATAAACGGAAAACTTTGTTATACGTGCCGAAACCGACAGCAGCATTCGGAAAGTGCTCAGTAACTTTCACTAGTCCAATCAAACAGGTCCAAAAACAATCATATTAATTGTCAAAGTTTGTTTCTACTGTATTGCACAAGTGTGTTTGTAATCTTGTATGCAACCTTGATTATTGAACAAATTTTCAAAAGAAAACAAAAGTTGTGAGAAAATAATTTGTCTATCATTCAAAGTCTATTTAAAATATTCAATATGTTTTAGATATACATTGTCATTCTGAATAATAAAATTGTTTAATTCAGAATTGTATATTGTGATCATATTTTATTCAAAATTCTCAGACACCATTCTCCATAAGTCATAATATCATCATCATTTATAAACCAAAATTGATTTATCCGAACAATAATAGAATAAAAATCCTTGCAACCTCCAATTCAAATTTTATATCAATAGCATTTTTTTTTTTTTTCAAATTACTTTGCTGTCTATTTCATGTTGCAATAGTCAAATTCAATAGAAAATGAATTATGAATAATTCATAAACTGAATTAAAAATAAATCTAAATGAATTGCTATTACTACTTTGTATTATTAAAAATAAATAATATATAATTATCGTAATTTGTAGTCGCGTGTCGAAGGAAATGTCAAATTTTTGGATGCTTTGATTTATTAGAAACGATTCAAATCCGATTGATTTATAAGGATACTTTACGTTTCTGTTTTTCACCTAGCTTAAATTTAAAAATTTCCAAAACAATTGAACCAGAGAATAGAAACATCCCATTACCTAACGCCGCGCAGTGACAAAAACTGGAACTAACGTGTCCGCGGATGATTGGTAAATTGTGCAGGCCTCGAAGAGCACTTGCTCGCTATTTCGGTCCTGTTTTACGGTTAAAACGAGCGTTGTAAAAAGAATTATATTTTTAAAGGTCAAAACAGGTGCAAAATGATTTCTGAATAAGAAAAACGGACGAATAAAAAACAAATGAATATTTTCATAATGCTAAATATATAGCTGTTTGTTTTGAAAACCAATTAAATTTTTTGTGATTGGTTTTCAAACATATTCTTGATATTTTCATATTACTTTATACAGTAAATATCTGAAAAACTAATTCTCGAATCTGGCGCTATTTCTAAATGGTTTAATCAGCAGCGGCCTTATCCATTGCGAGGCCCTTGTCCTTTGTGCAAAGTATGTGAATTGAAATAGTAGGCACTTATTAATATTAATATATACTGTACTATAAATTAAATTTATTTTATTGTTANCAATTGCTTGCAAATTTGCGTTGTATAGTCGATTACTGCAATAATCATCAAAATAATATAGAAATACTTTTTATTCTAAGTAAGATTTATTTTGTTATTTTAAATTAGTGACCAATTCATAAATATTTTGAATACATTTAATTATTTTTCGAAAAATAAGTGAAAGCCGTATCGGTCGTACAGCTCACTAATCGGCGTCGCTTCACGATGACAATCAACTCCTCTCCCGGCTAAGTAATTAGAGACATTGTGTAAGTAATGGCAATAATGAAATAATGTACTGTATAAGACTGCTAACCTACATTTTATGCAGTTGACTCTATGCAGCAATTAGTTCATCCTTATGTTCTAATCTGATTTATGATCTTCAAATTTTGTAATTGTGTTCCATCTAAAATAAATTAACATCAAAACTTAAAATTTTATATTAACATTCAGGCATGTGTTCTTTTATTTTTTGCATGACGATGTTTTTGTAAATGTTGAAAATGCTTGCATGAATATTTATTTTTGTTATTAAACACAGATAATGCTGAAAAGACAGTGTCCTCAGTGCTATTTATTACACTTTAGCGTGGTGAAAAAGATTTTTTTTACATTATGGAAACTGCAAGATGATATTTTTTCTTATGTATATTGTGTAGTTTTATCATTCTTTTTTATACATATCTACATTTTTTCATATATATTTTTTAATTAGATGTTTCTTCATTGTTAATTTAAGGGATGGCTTATTTTGCTCATTGGGCATTGCTATGCATCTTTTGTATAAAGAAAAGAAGGAAAGAAAAATAAATTGCGTAGTTATTTATTTATTGTTATAAAACATTGAATCATTCATTAAAATTTCAATTCACATTTCACTGACATGTGTATTAAAATATTTGTAATTATTTACCATATTTAAGGAAAATTAATTGTGCTAGTTATATTAAAAAAAAAGAAGTCTTAATTGCACATTCAAATTAATTTTTTTTTTTTTTTTACTAAAAAGATGAATTTATCATATTTACACAAAACCAAACTGCACTTTTTTTACAAATTTTAAGGGTCCAAAGTTGGGTTGTGGCTTATATTCAGCTGTTTTTATGTTTTTAAAAAACATTACAACATTCTGGGATGTGTCCTTATGTATATCAATGATGATTGACATATTTGGCCATTCTCATTGTGCGCTTTGTTGAATAATAATGGGTAGTTAATAGGCAATCTTACTTGTCAGTGCCCCCACAGGGCAAAAAAGAATTTAAAAAAAAATCACAAATGTTTTGTTTTGATTTATTTTAACAATTTACAGCAATATGTGGTAAATGTGATATATGGTATGTTATGATACAGAATTTTGGCACTTCACTTTGTTTCACTGTGGGTATACTCAGAATCAGAAGCATTAATGGTATGTTCCCATTCAGAAGAAGACTCATCATCTGAATCATCATCCCACAAAGCATTCTTCACTTCTGTCAAAGGCATTGCTGATTGAGCATTTCTTGAATGATTTAATGACTACAGACTCATTCATATGATTCCATATGGCCTTAATCCATCTTCAGACAGTTGGGGCAGAGACGTACCAATTTTTCATGAAGATGTACAGTACATATAAAGTGCACCTTCTAACCATATCTTGTATACAATTGTCACATTGGCATTGGGTGGTTGCAACACCAATGTCATTCCCATGGGATTATTATCAGTTTGGTCTTTTGCTTTGTAATTTCATTTTTTACTCATTTACATCAACTCCAAATTGTCATGAAGCTGCTGTATTCCCAATTTTCTCTGCAGCAAAAATGACTTTTTATCTTGTATTAAGCTGGTAAAATAAAATGCTTATGTTTGTCTTTTGCTAAATTCATTATGCCAAACAACACAAACAAAAAGGGGAAACAAAAGGGCCAATGAAATTAACATGTTGGAATTTGCATTTGATGACGACATTATGTCTGGGCTGCAGAAACATGCATACTTCATATATTCAGGTGTAGATCATAATAGAATGCAAACTATGTTTCTGGAAATATGGTCTAAGAACTAGATTATAGTTATATTTGGTGGTGGCTTATTTTCATGTAAATATTGTATTATTTTACTACATCATATTAGAGTGGAAAACTTAAATATATTAATGTGACTGCAATATTTTATTTAATGCTAAATTATATAATTCTTAGTTTAAATGATTGGTACTGTAAATTGCTCTGGATTAAATGTTTTTTGTGTGTATTCTTTTTAAACTCATAAAATTTTCATTTAAGGTATACTGTATACTGAATGATCGTAATTAAAATATTCCTATTCAACATTGTCTGGATTTAGCAATTAAATCCAATATGGCAACATTTCAGGAAGTGTGAATAATAGTGTTGCCACCTTTTCAAAATTGCTGACCTGGACATTTTAAAATTGGATGTTAGTTATACTTAGAAAAAAAAATTAGGTTTTTTATTGTGAGTAGCAAAATAAACATTTTTTTTTATTAGAAGGTAAACATGTACATGATGAAACTGTATGAGGCATATGCAATTCATTTTACAGCCAAGAACTGAACAATGCACACACCAGTTTTAAATCAGTTAGGGACTTGTGTTGGAACAAACCTAATATTTGCAAGTTAGAATTTTAAAAGTACATTTTCTGTCACTTAGCCTAGGGATAACTGTGTGGGAGTGTGAAGTTAGTCTTTAACTGTTAAAATAAAACACTCACAAATATTTTTATAAATTTATTTTGTTTCATTATAATTTCACAATTTCTATGAAAACTGGACAAATTAATAATTAATCCGGACCATGAATTTAAAAATTTTGAATTTTGGCTTGTCTGGGTAAAAATTGGCCTAGTGGCAACACTAGCCCTATCTTCCATACTATGCTGTAGGATAAACCAAACTGCCATTATACTGCATGCATTATTCAATGACTGGAATCTGGAGTGCAGTTGGACTGAAGAAAATAATAATAATAAAGGACTAAAAGATAATAACAACTTAGTTTAAGCAATTTTAACAGTTATAAAAATATTAATTTACTTTAGAAAACTTGAAGATGATATAATTGGACCAAAAGTTATCTAAATATATAAAATTACTTGTCCTGACTGACTGATTCATCACCCAGAGCAAACCTGAACCTAAAGAGGTGAAATTTGGTACACAGTTACGGTACGTCATGAAAACGCACACTAAGAAGGGATTTTTGGAAATTCCCCCTGTGGGGGAGAGGGAGAGGATTAAGGCTTAACCTGAAGAACAGCTTCTACTGTACTACTTTAGATGAGATTTTTTGTTTTCAACTATGTTTAGTCTTCATTTACTTAGGTGTATTAAATTGATAACATTTCAGACATTGTTATAAATATTTTTATACATTTTGATTTTTTAACCAAACGTTCAAACCATTTTAAATTAGAATTTGTTATTGCATATTGGTTCAATTATAGAATGATTGTAAATGTTCCAGAAAATTGATCAAATTGAAAACAGTTCGTTTGATTCTCAGCAATTCTCATCATTCTCAACGATAGGTGTTATATAACAATTACTATGGTTGTTGAAATACTGAATGTAAATGGAGTTTGCTTGCAAAATCCACACGGATGAAGTCACAGGTAACAGCTAGTTGTTGATAATGTATTTGGTATTTACTTAGTAATCCAAACAAGTAGATAAGATATATTGAAATTTTTTTGAAAATTGATTAAGCCAAGTTATTTGAAACATTCCATTTGTATTATTGACTAATTATCATTATTAAAGAAAATAATTTATCAGAATTATGAACATAGTCTAAGAAAAAATTCTTGAGACAAGGGAAAAAAATGAAATACAAATTCAGATTATTAGAAAATGTTTAATATTAGTATAGTTTTTCTCCAATAATTATTTTGTAATTTAAATCAGAATTTTTTGATTAAAAAAATAATAATTATTAATATATAATTAAACATTAAATTTTATCATTATAAAAATTAGTTTAATATTAATATGCCAATCTAATGTTAAAATCCCTACTAGGCTACTTTGGTTAGAAATACAACAGATGAAAATGAGATGAGGATATTGTACGAATATTTAGCCGAAGCCTCTGTTGTGTTTGCAAAAGTTTTTCCTGTCATGTAAGTCAATATTGCATTTCTTCTGAATTTATATAATTTAATTTTGATGATGATGCTAATTATATTTGATGATAATTTAGTCATAGTTTAATGGATGCTAAAATTACCAGTGTGTTATCTTTATGCCATGATCAAGTTATTCTCAGTGCAGTACAGAGTATTATTCATAATATGATTGCATGTGAGGATAGTAGTCAACAGCAGTTGCATTATTTACAAAGTAAGTGATAGAATTTTAATTTTCAGTATAGGAAAATTAATTTGTTATATACAAAATGTACTTTAAATTACATAAGAGTAAGTTAAAGCTTGAAATCTCATTATTTTATCCCAGGCTTTAAAGTATGAGTAAATAATTATTTTTATGCACATTTATAGATCTTTTCATTATCAACTCTTACTTAATTATTTTATAACAGCTGAAATATAAGGACAAAGCACATGGATAGTCACAATATCAATTTTTTCTGTTTATCTAAAGTATCAAAGTATTTGCATGAAATATATTTATATGAATATTTTATTCACATAAAATATAAACACTTAAACAAATGCTTATATTTTTCTTTTTGTAAGAAATGTGTATTTTTGTGTTTTCTATTAATATGAAGTATTTTATATCACAATCAGCTGTGTGTGCATTAAATATTTCATTGAATTAATTATCATCATTTAAACATTAGAAGAGAGATAAAATTCATTCATTTGATCAAAATATTAAGATGAACTTTTGGAAACTTCATATTTTCTTTCTATAAAAAAATTAATAATTTTATCCTTTGAACTTTAAAGATATTTCAGACTTAAATTTTTTCCTGTATGCATAGTTTAGTGGACATCTTTTATGTAGGATATCTCAAACAGAATACATAGAATAACCATCCCATCTTTATTTTAACAATCTTGTTGATTCTTGTTGATGCAATCATAAATTAAGCTTCTAAACATACTTCCTCAGACTACTGTAAAGATCTCTTATCTTATTTATTATTGATATATGATATTTAAAACTAAGGTCGGGCGTAACATATTTTACCTGCTTTTTCAGAATATCAATTCAGCAAGTAAGATTTCATCTACCATTATTTTAATATTTTTCAAAACTAAAAAAATGCATATAAAAACTGTTTTTAATGAAAAAGTTATTTCTTAACATATGCTTGTCAAAGAAATACCCAAAAGTAATTTCTCTATTTAATAAAGGTTACATAAAAAGAATTGCTCCTATGGAAATTCATAGACTTATATCTACTAACCAGAATTAGAAAATAACTGAGAAAAGGGAAGAAAATATAAAATTGTTTCTCTCATCTTTTATATTAACATATTTCATGATTTACTGAATTGAGACAAAATTAATTCAAACATAAAATAATTATAACTGACCAAAGCTGATAAACAGGCAAACAAAATTAACTATACAGTTTGATTTTACAGTCTGAATTTAAATTTATAAACTAATATATATATATATATATATATATA
>NW_019384394.1:863441-868929 GCF_000671375.1 Centruroides sculpturatus
AGCAGCGGCGGCCTTATCCATTGCGAGGCTCTGGGCGGCAGATCTTTGCGAGGCCCTTGTCCTTTGTGCAAAGTATGTGAATTGAAATAGTAGGCACTTATTAATATTAATATATACTGTACTATAAATTAAATTTATTTTATTGTTATAACTAATAGCCAAGGATAAAATAAAAAGTTTTAAATATCAACTTTTTTCTACTTGGTTGTTGCGCGAGGCCCCGGGCGATTGCCCTGCTCGCCACCCCCTAAGGCCGCCACTGGGTTTAATTAATTTGAAGGAATAATGCATCGCAACACGAGGGCGATCTGCCTCTCGGAAAGACCTATGGGAACTCCCCCTATTTAGGTGTATGACAAGTGAAGAAAATCCAGAAACAATTGAAGTGTATATTATTTATACTTATAAAGGCGTGCATTATTATATTAATCCACTCGATAACCGGATGGCCGAAGCGGTTAAGGCGCCAACTTACTGCTATGGAGATCCTGAATCGAATACGGAGCGACTCCAGAAATTTTTCAGGGCGGGCCCGATATATCGGGGCAGATAACCCATTTTGCTTATAACGTATATCTGAAATAAATCGTTGTATTAACTTCCAATAATAAATAAATAAAAACTTGTGAATAAACGACAGAGCGTAGACCGTATTTCTTCGGCATAGTGAGTTAGTCCTGGATGAACCTCTTTGTACAATTATCAATTTTATTTTATCTATACTGCAATTTACACTAGATATACTTTAAGAAAGGAAAGTTAGTAAATTTCTTCAATGGTGTTGATAAAAAATTGCCCAATTTGACATACGAAATAAACAGTGAAAGAGAAAGTAAATTTCATTAGAAATAATACATTTTTTTTTTTACAATTATATTTATTTATACACGATTCGCCATCTGGTGGCAGTCGCATGCACCAATAATTATGGCCACGTCCACTGTTCGGATTTTGGGAAAAATTAAATTTTGTCTGTTTAACTAATTAAAATTTATTTATTTATTTAACTTAAAAGGTGAGTTATCTGTTATATTTATTTACCGTTTAGTCGATATAAGATGCACGAAATTAACAATTTGTTTACTCTGTTTTTCTAATAAAGTATTTTTACGTATCGCTAAAAAAAAAATTATTTTATTCAATATTTAAGCATATGATTTATAATATTGAAAATCAGCAAAGAGTATACCGAGTCTCGTTTAAAACGACTAAAGCCGTAATGCAGGATCTTAATGTAGGTCGAAAATTTCCTGGTTTAAAAAAAAAAATTATATATAAACATTTTTTTAAAATTGCAAATTATAATGTATTAAATACCATGCTGCCTTTTATGTGTATAAAAAAAGAATACGTGTGGTTTGTTTGTAAACAAATAAATTGAATATCAAACATTGCTTGTTTTTAAAACATTTCTTGACGTTTCGTATAAAAATCTCCCATACTTTCAGTTTTTGTTCTTTTGGGTAATTGTTTATAAGCCATACACCTGTTATAAACAATTACCTACTTTACTTGTGGTTTTCTAGTTTGGATCTTGTACTCTTGCGTCTGGTGAGTTATAAATTTTCGACCACTTTGTCAGTTTGTCGGATATTCTTCCTCGGTTAATGTCCAGATACGTGGACCGTCATGGCGGCACTTCCTGTTTCAGCCTCGAAACCAGACGGTTTGCAGAGGTGTCACGTGACGCACCGACGCACGTTCTAACCTAACCTAACCTATTCTAATAAATTAGCATAATTATTACCAATTATATTATTAGAATAGGTTAGGTTAGGTTAGAACGTGCGTCCCTACTGTTTCCTTTTCTTTGCTGGAATCAGCGATGAGGCGCCATGACAGCCGCCGTCGTTCGCTCGCGTCGTCACGTGACACGTCGTCTGCAAACCGTCTGGTTTCGAGGCTGAAACAGGAAGTGCCGCCATGACGGTCCACGTATCTGGACATTAACCTCTTCCTCTTTTCCCGCTACCGCTTTGTCGGTGTGGTGGCGGGAAGCAGGGATGAGTTGTAAATCGAACACTTGAAATTATGATCTTTAATGTAATTTTTAGTATTTGTATTCGGTCGTATACAAACTACGGTCAAAGTTATCGTTTATGCAAAATTAGCAGTCGTAACGTAATTACTAATGTAGTAATTGAAGAAAGCCAATAGAAATGAATACAAAGTAGACTCGCTTATTGTAATTGTTTTGGGACTTGCCTAAACTAATAATGACTAGTAACATTAAGCAGAATAAGTAAATGGGACCACAATTAGAGGATATCAATGATTCTAACATTAAAAAGGACATGTTAAATAATTAAAAAATGTATAATGTGAAGATTTATCATTGTCATCATCATGAAGTAATATATAATGTATTCAGAATTATTTCTCTACTACTAGCTTAAAATAAGCTAGCAAAATGCTAGCAATTTAGATTATTGTATTGTAAATCAATAACAAATTAGAACAAAACATTTAAGTCCCTGGTTAAAACTGATAGCAATTGTGTGTTATCAGCCATGTAAGGGGGCTGAGAGCTTAAAAAAATCTATGGCTATCCCTCGTATAACATGGTAGATACATTCAGAAAAAGCGCTGTGTTATGTGAATCCGTGCTATACAAAACAAGGAAGTAATGCAAAATATGGGATTAGGTTCCAAAAGTTAACTATTCTTTATCATCACCAAGAAAAATAAATTATTACGTATTTTCAATCATTAATTAACTATCAATTACAATTAAAAGTACTGTATGATGTTTTAATATTAATTTCAGGTAAATGAGGGAATTTTCTTTTCACAAAGTATCCTCAACTTCTGAGCTTTTTTCTTGATCTTGATCAGAAATATCAGTAACATCTTCATTTTTTTTTTTTGTAAAAANTAACTAACAATCACAATTAAAAGTACTATATGACATGTTAATATTAATTTTAGTTAAACTAGGGCATTTTCTTTTTACAAATTATCATCATCATCTGAGCTTTTTTGTTGAACTTGATCAGAAATATCAACAATGTCTTCATTTTTTTTTAAATAAAAATATGTTATTAATCAAAAATATGTTCTATAGGGTTGTGTTTGTTCAGTCAAGTACCAAGTGATTTTCTTTCCAGAATTTGTATTCAAATACCAAATTGTTTGAATTGGAAACAGTTAGAATACAAAAATACCATTGTATCTTGCTGTCATTTTTATGAATGATTACTTACCTATGGTTAAAAAAAAGTTTAATAACACTTATCTAAAATGTTTAAATAATTTCACTAAAAGGTTAATCCAGGGTTATCCCTGGGATTAATTTTTTAGTGAACCTGCAGTCCATGGCCTAATTCTTAACCACACCTTAATTTTTCAACAGCTTTTTGTAAAAAAAAAAAATACTGGTAATAAGATTTATTTACAAAATTCAAAATATGAGAAGTAACAAGGCGTGAAGAATTCATTAATTAAAAAAAATCTTAAATACATAATTTAAAGTAAATCTTAATTATTCTCACTATCACATTGTGAAAATGATTCATCAGTTTTACTATCACAGCCAACTCTGAAACTGGTGTTGGCATCATTATTTTCCCAAACTAAGTTGTCTTCTATGCCAAATTTGCATTTGTAATGCACCATTTTTAAAAGGAATGAATTATTATTTCATTGGAAACTTTCCAGGTAACATAATCATTCTCAATTTTTGAAGTACTTGCCATTTTTATTTTCCCAGAAGTGGTTAAAAGGCTTGTTGATGAAAAACAAGGTTTCTGAATAAAATCTACTGGTCAGATGATGAAATTAAATCAGGGGATAAAAGACATGATATAGAATAGATTTACTTTAAAAAATTCTCTTTTCAGGTAAAATTTAACCATTTTCAAATATAAGGCACACATGATTTTCAGAGATTAAAATTTCAAAAAAGTGCAGCTTATGGTTGGAATTGAATAAATATGGTATCAGTTTTAAAATTATTATATTAATACAGTGATACCTCAGGATACGAATGTCCCAGCATACAAAATTTTCAGGATACGACATGAAATTCGAACATATTTTTGCTCCGCGATACGAACAAAAACTCACCATATGACGTTACATTATTTTGCAGCGCCATTTTTTATTCACTTCTGTTCATTGGTCTCAGTCCGCGTGTTTGCTTCATCGTGGCAGGATCTTGCTCAATAAAGGAAATCTTGAGGTATTATTAGAAAGTCACTGATTTTATTGAAAAGAAGCATCCCAAAAAGGTTCACACTAGCTGTATTGCTGCTGAGAGTAATGACATTTGCCTATGTAATTTTAGAAATGTTTTAAAAAGTAGGCAAAGCCAAACCTTTTTGGATAGATATTTTACCAAGCAACCTCTATCCAGTGAAAGTGCTGGTGGAAGTGAAGGAAAGAAAGCAAAAAGCAGTGAATAAAAATTTTAAAAAATATATACAAAACAACACTATTTTTTTTTTTATCTTTTCTAAGTTATTTTTAAGTTATTGTTACATTATATTATGTAAGTTAAGTTTTAGTATCATTTCCCTTCTCCCTCTCTTCCACCACCAGTTTACATCCCCACTGTCGTCTAGCCTCAAAGATAAAGTGCAAATAAAACTACATTTTTTAATCAATTATTATTCTATTATGGTTATTTATACATTTACAACTACAAAATGCATTTTTCAGTGTTTTCCTCACTATAGTTATTTTTTTAATGTAATACTTAGCTTTAATGTGAGTGTGTTTTTCGTGTTGGAACAAATTATTTGGTTTTACATGTAATCGTATGGGAAAAAATTATTCACCTTACGACATTTTCATGATACGATCTCAGTTTCGGAACGGATTAATTTCGTATCCTCAGGTACCACTGTATATGGAATTCCTGTAAACAATATTCAATATCTTACTTATACAGTATATCAAATCACACACAGTAAAATTTGCAACAGATATCTAATTTTTGTAAGATGTTTCTTAAATCTTTTAGAAAACTGTTCACCAATGAATAAAATGTATAAGTATATTTTATGACTTAAAATTATATTCATATAATCATAAAAATGCTTTTATGACTTTAAATTGAAAAAATTTAAAACTTAAGTTTATATATTACTAAATATTTTTTAAAACTGATAAAAATTATAACAAATTATAATTCTGTATATGACAATTATTCTTGATGTGGATTAAAGGTTAGAACTAAGTTAATAAATGTTTCATTATTAAAATAATTTTTAATAATATCACAGATTTATCTGTGATACTTTGCCAAAATTATTTTAAAAAATTAAGGATTCAAGTTCAAAAATAGAATAAAACAATTGAACATATTTAAATGTATTTGACTGTTGTCAAACTGTTGGATTTGAAGATGCTTCAAATAATTAAAACAAAAGTTTATTTTTCGAATAATTTTGACAAAATATTATCAACAAATCTGTAATCATATTATTTTTGTGAGAAAAAGAATAATAATAGAGAGAGACTAATTCTTTTAAATATATATATAATA
>NW_019384394.1:869305-872922 GCF_000671375.1 Centruroides sculpturatus
AGAGGTTATATATATATATATATTTTTTTTTTTTTTTAATTTATAATTTACTAGCAAATGAGCCCAGCGTTGCTCGAGCAAATGATTTGTTAAATATTGTACATTTGGAAATTAAGTTATTACTATCAAAAACAAAAAATTGCATCTAAAATAGCACAGTAGAAGTTGTTCTTCAGGTTAAGTCTTTCTCTTCCTCCTCCCCATGGGGGAATTTCAAAAAATCTCTTCTTAGTGTGCATTTTTATGACATACCCTAACTGTATACCAAATTTCACCTCTTTAGGTTCAGCGGTTTGCTCTGGGTGATGATGAATCAGTCATTCAGTCAGGATGTGTAATTTTATATACAGTAGATCCGCCTATAAGACTGGTTCCTATAATTACGATTCCTATAAGACGGTGAAAAAATTGTGGCGGTATCCGTACACAACGGTAAAAAATTTCCTATAATTATGTAAAACATCATCGGGCAGCCGAATATTTTCCCTCCATCCAGCGCCACGCTACGGACAGTTTAGGCGGGTAAATTGAGTTTAGTTTCGTCTGTACATATAATTATATATAAATTAGGTATTGTACATATAATTATATATTAACTTAATTTATTGTAACTTTATTATAATTATGTATATATGCTCTCCGCCGTCTAGCGCTACGCTACGGAGAGTTTAGGCGAACTATCGTCTGTACAGTATGTAANATGAATGTGTAAAGAAAGTGTTCTTCCACCTCCTCCTCACAACATCTGACTACCCGGCATAATTGGTGTCTGCTCCATTTTCATTTTTTATGGTACAGTACGGTTATTTTATGCTGCGGAACGAATTATATGTTTTAACATGTATTTCTATGGGAAAATGCGTTTCGTATAACGGACGTTTCACTTAACGGATGTTCACCTGGAACGGATTAAGTACGTTATACGAGGCACCACTGTATATGCTTTCTGCTGCCTGGTGCCACGCTACGGAGAGTTTAGGCAAACTATCATCTGTACAGTATGTAAATTAGGTACCGTAAGTCTAATACAGTACTGTAATTTTATACATTTCTTGTGAAAGAAACATTTCTTATTCAACGGCGATAAAAATTTTTTATATTAATGATGTCTCCAAAGTTCAGCGAAGTTTTCGCAGAAAAATAACATCAGAAATCGCGGCCGCGGTTTGCTGAGCTGTTCCGCGATGAAAACAAGCTTGAGCAACGGCAATGTCGAATGGTGCACACTCGGTAAGTAATCCTACAATTTTTTTTATAGTGTAGTTTATACGGATTATTTCCAAAAAAAATATACGTATTTTGGAAATGTTGAGTCAGATTAGTCTAGAATCGATTAATTTTATGGAAGAAAACCTTTCAAACAGCCTTAGTCCGTAAACTTCACATGTGTCAGGCTGTGATTCCTACAAAATCGGATTCATAAAGAATGGAACGTATCTACCGTCTTATAGGGGGATCTACTGTATATAGATTGTGTAATTGCAACAATCAGAAAATGGGAGTGCCTTTCTAATATAATAATATGATAGCATTATTTAATACAAAGAGCTATATAATATAGACTAATAAATTGTATTTGTTCTTTTGTTTATTTGGAATATTTTAAGGCAAATTTAATTTCTTATGTTTTCAGAAGGTAACTGTTTTTCCTCATATTTTGTACATATAATATGTAAAATATTTTTCATTAAATTACAATTTCTGTTTATACAGGAAAAAAGTAATTGTTACTATAAAGGTTTCTATTGTTTTTTAATATGGGAGTTTTGTGACTATTGCTTGTTGAACATTTGTTGTTGTTAAATTTTAAATTATTTCAGTTACAAGCCTAAAAATTTGAAAATGTGGTGAGTGTATTTTAAATACCTGATAATTACATATTTGTTTATGTAAAATAGTCTTTATTTATTATTTTATTTTTATATGTCTTGATTATAAACTTATTATTTTTATGCAACTTTGAAAATAAGTTGAGTTGAGAATTTATTTCCTTTTGGGTCTTTTTTTTTTATGAGGAATGCTAAGTATTTTTTATCAAATACATTTTTAAAAATTATTATATCCATATTTTGTCTGCATATACTCATACAATATTAAAAAATTATACAGGGTGGCATGGTTTATACCATGTGGTAACACAATTGAAATACACATGAGCATGTGCAGTATTTATACATGCATGGGCAGTTGAAAGGCTGGCGATCATTTCACCACAGAACACTGGCAGGTGGAAACACAGATTGCAGAAGCAGATGTGTTTTCCTATTACAGAAGTCCAGCCAGCACTGTAATGCAACAGTAAAGACTGCCATGTACCTGTGCCAGAGCAACACAGCATTTTGAGATAGATGAAACAATGGAGATTCATGGGCAGTGTTCAAAACTGTCAGTTGACAAGTCAGAGGAGAAATGTTCACATGGAGTGTATTTGCACAACTCTGCTGCAGAATCTTTGCCATTCAGCGTGGTGCATGCAACTTTGCAAATATTGTCATGCTCTTTGGGTTGATTGCTGGCAGATTTGTAGTTCATCTGTTGGGAAATATCCCAAATATTCTAATTTTTTCCTCGGATTTTGTTAGTATTTTGTTGTTTAATAAGCCAAACAAATGTCATTTGTAGTTCATTGTAGATATAATTAAAAGAAAAAGCAGAAAAGAAATGAAGCAGAAAAAATGAAATATTTGAGACAGAGTCTTCTAAACTGCATTAAGTGTTAAAAATACAAAAGGCTAGCAAACAAGAAAATGTTTCATTTAATATACATTAACAGTAATAATAAATGTTAAAATAATCTTGAAAATCTTACCATACATAGGAAAAATTTGAATGTTAATAATATTTGATGAAATAGGGTTTGAGAATGGCTCACTGTAGAGAACTGCACCTTTGATAGTGTTGGAAAAAATTATGATGACAGATTTTTCACTTTTTTTTTTTTTTAATGATCTAGTAAATTTAGACAAAGGAAAAGTATTTGATAAGTTTTTGGTTGCAAATTAAAATGTCATATAATGTGTATCCTTGCATAACCTGTTCCTGCTTTCAAATTGATTTTTAAATACAGGTAACTTGCAGATTATTCACAGGAAATTACGGACACACATACCAATTGTGATTATCAGAAAATTGAACAGGAATGGCATTTATAATACTGTAAGCACTTCCAGATAATATGAAACATTTCTATGAAGAAGGAAAAAAAATTTTTTCAAAAATTTTGAATAATTTGTATGAACACTATATATATATACAGCAGTCTCGAAAACTCAGCCTAATGTGGACCGAAGGGTGATCGAGTTTGTGAAAATGCCGGGTTATCGGGAATGGGGTTAAAAAAAATAAGTATGAGTGTTTCCTCAGAAAATACTGTACTGTACTTGTATGTATTGTTTACTTGAAAATACAACAGTGAATAAACTGCCCAAATACCCTTAAACAAAGGAAAAGTATGTCCTTTATGAAGGCATAGAGCCTTTACTACATGAAAATGAAAATTAATGAATACACTGTGTACAGTAATTTACCTGATAAGACAGACCTCAGAAAAATACTTTATGAGGCATAAAGCTCTTTTATAAAGCTGTTAATTAACTAAGGATTTTTTTGCCCTGCCA
>NW_019384394.1:873439-881879 GCF_000671375.1 Centruroides sculpturatus
GTTGAAAGTACAGCCACTGATTGGTCAGCAGACAATTACGCCACACGGCATGATTTGCATAAGACTATGGCTTGGGAATCACAGATTTGCATAATGTTATCGCTGGTGATCGCTAATTGGTCGGCTGGGAATCACGCCACATCACATTTGCATAGTGCTACGGTTCAGTAAGCACTAATTGGTCATCGAGCTCGATGTGGACACTATAAAAAGGTTAAGTTGAATGTGTCGCAAGGTGTTCTCTCGAACCTGTTTAGCGTATTGTTCAACAATAAATGTGAATTCGTCTTCATGGAAATATAAGACATCCCCCTGAAAATAAGACCTAGTGCATTTTTTAGAGCAAAAATTAATATAAGACACTGTCTTATTTTCGGGGAAACATGGTGTATATATATATGTCACTTCCATCAAGCACAAATGGTGTGGTTGTTGTGTCGTATATATTAACTTTGCCTCATCTAATAATGCTTGTATGTCAGGGTCAGTGGCATACTGTGCTAATGCCGTTGTATGTCTCTTATGTAAGATGTCAGCTTTATTTCCATTGGTTTACCTGAAGAAGAACTATAAGTTTGAAAATGTTAGTGAACGAAGTTATATTGAAATAAGCACTGTTTTAGTTTGGAGTTGGAAGTAAGTTGTATATTTTACAGTGTATCTGGATGTTTTTGTATATATATGTTACCACTTGTATGATCAAAAAGTTTCTGGACTGGCTTAATTTTAAAAAAAATCAAAGAATAAAAGAAATTAAAGCAAGTTTTAAAACATAGATAAACTTGACTTTGTTGCACCCACAGTAATATCATATACAGTGTCTATATTTCTAGATAATTTTATTTTAAGCATGTGTAATAACACTGTTTCAGTGACTTGTTCATTAGATCTTTAACTGATACTCATATGTTTGAAGTTTTGCTTCAATTTGAGGAAATTGTCAGTGAAAGTTTTTTGATGATTACAAAAGCTTCAATAAAAAAATGACATCATTTGAATGGTGTAAGAGGTTTAAAGATGACCTCAACTCATTTGTAGATGACTCAAGATCTGGACATTCAAAAATAGTGAGACAACTCAAAAGTTCAATTATACGAGCGCTAAGGTGGCTTTTCTTTTTTGCTAGACTTATTATATCAGTAAAAAGGGGGACAAGCTTTAGAAAAACTTTTTATTTCTTTGATTATGCATTTCAAATAATTATGTCCCTTTTCAACTCTATGTGA
Source organism: Centruroides sculpturatus (assembly GCF_000671375.1). Lineage (NCBI taxonomy): Eukaryota > Metazoa > Arthropoda > Arachnida > Scorpiones > Buthidae > Centruroides > Centruroides sculpturatus. The sequence continues at coordinate 874,666 of NW_019384394.1, forward strand.
TATAAATAGATTATGAAAAATGCAGGAGTTGCAACATTAGATAAAATATGGATGGTGATTATTGATTAACAGGTATAAGTGCAAACATGATGGCATGGTACATAGAGTTGGAAAAGTGCCCCAGTATACGTGACACAGTGCAGAGTTAAGACTATAAAATTTGGGAAACTGTGACCTTGATTATGGTAAGGACACCTGAAAAAACATTTTGGGAAATGGAATGATGAAGTGAAGAAAGTGCACCGTTAAAATAAAAAAACTTTACTGTAAATTATAACATTTTTTAAAAGTTTTTTTAAATGTTTATCTAATGTTGCAACTCCTGCATTTCTCATAATCTATTTGTATCACATAGAGTTGAAAAGGGACATAATTATTTGAAATGCATACTCAAAGAAATAAAAAGTTTTTCTAAAGCTTGTCCTCCTTTTTACTGATGGTATAATAAGTCTAGTGAAAAAGAAAAGCCACCTTAGCACTCATATAATTGAACACAAACTAAACAAGAAGCATATATCACATAACAACTCAGAAGTGTTGAAAACACTAAGAAATTTGATATCTGAAAATTGGAGGTTAACCATCAGAGAGTTTTGTGAAGAAATCATTGTGTTGTACAGACCATGTCATTCAGTCATCCTTGAAGATCTTGTCTTAAAAAGAAGAGCAAAAATTTGTTGCTTTGGTATTCACCCAGGAACAGAAAAAAGGTATATAAAATGGTCTGCCAAAGCCAAATTCCTCATATCAGTGAAAATGATGAGAAATGGGCAGATAAAGGGATAGCCAGTAATGAAACTTGGGTTTATGGTCCATCCAGAAACAAAGTATCAATCAACACTGGTAGTTTGTTGCAGATTCATGCCTGATCAAACAGATTAGCCATATGGAGGTTTTAGAGTTTTATTCAAATATCAAACACCTAAATAGGAGCCAGTTTCCCATTGAAAGTCACCCCCTTGGCAGATTGAAATAAGGTAATGCAGCTCATAGGCAACAACCAACTGACCAACATACAGCCCATTCAATTTTCTTATTTTTGGCAAAAAAAAAAAAAAACACATACACTTCCATATTTCTTTATCATCCTATTCTTAGAAATCATTTGGGTTAGCCCCAAATGAGTTTTTCCTTTTCACAAAACTAAAAGATGACACTGAAAGGTAAGAGATTTGATACAAAGATGATGATGAAACTAAAATTGCTAAAAGTTTTGAGAAGTCTACAAAAGAATAATTTTTCTGCAAGTTTTCAGAACTGGAAAAAAGATGGTGTTATTTAGATGCAGGAAAAATCTTATTTGTAGATTATCAAAATAATTTTTCTTTGTCATTTGTGATATTAATGATGTAACATCTAAATTTTTTGAAGCCTGGATATTACCTAACATACAGCATTACATAAATGAAAAACAGAAATCAAGGATCGGTTGATGCTAGGCCTGGATTTTTAAAAATGGGTGCAATGAATGAATTTGTTCAACAAAACCCAATTAACATTAGCAAAAGTTCAAAATAAATGAAGACTTGACTATAACCAAAAATTATTAAAATTTATTATTATACTGAAGACTGACTATTTACAATTATTAACAGTAATAAATACAAAAATAAGTTATAAAATTCAACAATACTTTATCTAAATCAAAACCAAAATCACAAACATGTGCAAAAAAAACTTTTCCAACACTTGGGAACTTAAAGTTAACTTAGAATTATTTTATAACTATCTCCATAAAATCCAACAAATACAAAAAATAGATTATTTATAGAAAAATCACAAAATAATCTTATAACTAATTCATCTGTCACACCAAAGGAAAAATTGTCTCAAAATCTTTACTTGCCAATTGCATTTGCCTAGGAGCTTCACCTCATCTTTCTTTGGTCTTGTCAGGTCTTTTATACTCCCTGGTATTATGTAACAAACATTTGTGACACCCCAACTCTCTTACATACACAGACTAACAATTTTTTTTCCTTCTTTCTTTGCAATCTTTTGAACATTTTTCTTAACCAATCTTTTCAAAAAATTAATTCTGATTTTTAGAATCAGTTACAATTGGAATTAAGATACCATTCTTTAATTCCTGTATGGAAATCACTCAATCCAAGATGCCATAGTAGATAGGAAACATAGGTGATACTGGTGTCAGACATGGTAAGAGTATTATTTTTCAAATATAAACTTTTTTCTGGATTAGGTGTGGAGCTTTTTGTCCTTTAACAAAATAAAATGTCCCTAATATTAATAATAAGATCTAAATAAAAACTAAAAAATAGAAGTAAAATTCAGACTCAACTCCTTACAATGAAGTTATGTGCACAGTCTAGAAACTTTTTGATCATAACTTGTATATAGCCTTTCCATAACTTATGTAAATATTGAGAAGAGAGAAATTTTTCTCTAAACCAATATTTTCAACAATCTTTATCAGTCATCTTCAGATTCCAAATCAAATTTAAATAACTTCTACATTTAAGAATGTAAAATAATTAGAATCATTTATACAACTGTTAATATAGTATACTCCCAAGTTTGGATGTTACACCTGCATCAGAACTTACAGGAATTAGCATTTCAAGATATTTCTTTATTTTACAATCTGTTATTTTGGAAGATATTTACGTAATAAATACAACCAACTTGATAATTTAATTTAATATTCTAAAATTAAATTAAATTTATTAACTTATTTATAATTATTAAATTTAACAAGAGATACTAGTTACATTACTAGATAACTTAGTAGGAGATAGGCAGTTAGGCTGTCTCCTGCTAAGTTATCTAGTAATGTAGATCAGTATTAGCTTTTATTATTATTATTTTTTTCTTTTTACAAAAGATATACTGAAGATATTTTTATAACGTAGAAATGTAAACATAACATAAAAGAATTTTGATAGCATCAATAATAGATTTGCTGGATGTAAAGTTGTAGAGACAAGTTGTCATTGACTATAAAAAATTTTGTATGTTAAGTAAAATTAAATTAAGAGAGTCATTGGAGCAGTGTTCCATATCTGGCTCTGACTCAAGTTGAATTTTTTGGCAATGGCTCCAGCTGTAGCCAAACAGTTAAGTTTTAAGCTAAATTATTTGAGATAGGAGTGCATTATTTAAATCATTTTATTTTGTTAATTTGTTTATAATCTGTTTGCTTTACATAAATTTTACATATACAATAGAAATAAATCTTTTGATCCCATACAACAATATGTAATTTTAGCAATATTCTTAGATATCAAACTATAATTAACATATAGATAGTATTATGTGTACAAAAGATCTAAATTTTTTGTTATAATTCTACAATATGCCTGACATTTATATCAAAACTTTCAGAATGAACTGAATTATGAAATTGAATTTAAAATATAAAATTTACTTGAATAGCTGTAATGGTGTTATGAATTAAAATTCTAAGCAAACTAGTGAAAAAATATTTGATAGATTTAAATTGTTTTAACTATAAAAACAAGGATATAGTTTAGTTTATTATGAATTATATATTTTATTAGAAATAAAAATTTAATAGTCATAACAGTTCTTGTTATATATATTGGTCAACTAATCCAAGTTATGGATTTCTAACATTTATAATTTGGTAGCATAAGAATATTCTTTCTACTAATTTATTGTTTATAAATAAATGTTAATGGAAAAATTTTTTAGCTTATTCATATAATATAATGAAATATTACTGCTTTTATTAATACACTGAATGACAAAATATCAGTTATTTTACTATATTATGATAAAATGATTCTTTTTGACGGGAAGTTACACAACAATAGATGCTCATACATGATATCCAGAATTTCAAAATCAGTCATATTTTCATTATTTATCAACATATTGTGAAATCCAAAATCAAAGCTGGAACAAAACTCATAAAATCAAAACTATTCACACTTTTTCAGGAAATGGATTTAATGAACAAATGAAATATAAAATATAACATATAAACATATAAATATAACATATAACATATAAATATAAAATAAACCCAAAACGGGTTTATTTTATAAACCTGTCTAAGGTTCAAACTATAAAATTTCAATTGAAATTGGAATGTTTCAAATGTTTGATGATGATTGTTCATTAAACCCATTTTTTGAAAACGTGGGAATAGTTTTGAATTTACATCTATCTGATTGTAGTTGTTCAAATGTCATTTTGTTTCAATGGCAAAAGCCATTGATGAATAAAGCATAAAATCAGCCTAAAATAAACCCTTAAATTAAAAATATTAGTGTCAATAGGAAAGTTGTTTGTGGGCACAAAATAAACCCAAATTAGCACACATTTTGACAAAAAATGTAGATAGTAAGTTAAGACTAGTTATTCTCTTAACTGGTCTGTGCATTTAATTTACAATGCAGACCAGTTAAGAGGGTGACTCCTTTAATCTGTATATATACAAATGAGAATGTTTGTTTATTTGTTTGCTAGTTATACACTCCTAGGCCATTTGATTAATTGATAAGAAACGCTGCAATTACATTCAAATACTGCTAACTTAGATCATGTCATAAATTCCACCCCAAATTATCAATTGAATTTCTATACATCAGTTTATTTCTGTCTATATTTGATTGCTAGCTTTACATATAGCACTATCTATTGGAAAAAAATTTAACAAAATAATTAACTAAATATTATTCTTACAAAAAAGGATATAATTTTAAAAAATATATAATATATTATATTCACTGAATTACTGCAACAATGATGTAGCACAAAATATATGTGCTATTATGCCATTACTGCAACAGGTAGTACACAGCAGTAGCCCAGGCATGGCCAACATACGGCCCGTCTAATGAATTTATGTGGCCCGTGATTAATCTTTCAATATTAGCTATACAAGACTGAATAGCTCGATGAAAAATTCTGGCACTTAAAACAAAGGAAAAAAGGGGGGTCAACAACTCACTGTGCATTTAGAGTTAACCCTCCATTACAAATCTCTTAAGTACAGTGTAGAATATTGATAAAGCATGATAATGTGAAAAATGTATTTGTAATCTCTATGTACAGTACATTTTAGTCTCTACGAGGTGACACCACAATGAGATCTCGCACCACTTCAAATCTTCCTAGAGCAGCCTCTGGTTCGGCCTGTGAAAAAAGTTTTCTTTCCAATTCAGCCCAGGGCAGAAACTGTTGGCCACCCCTGCACTAGCCTGTGTGGAGTGTAGTAGTATTTTGCCCCTGTACATTATACTTTTCCTATTAGCAATAGAATCAGCCAGTTATGTATCTAACTCCATCTGGGGGAAAATTTTTGAATTGAAATAGTATGATTTGCAGTACAAATCAGAAGTTTGTATATAGTTAATCTGATCCTCTTTCTCTTAGTATTTTTATGTCTGGTTTTGACTTTCATCTATCTAACACTGTTCTCGAGATAAAGGAAGGATGGAGATGGACAGACAGCAGTGGAATTTATAGGTCTACAATTTTTCCAAATTGCAGCCCAATAAGTACCCTCCAGTAACCGAGTGGATAAAACTACCAAACACTGGTAGTCGGTCATGAGTTTGCATCTGGCCAATGGACTGGCGTCCATGTGGAGTTTTCTGGATTTTCTTTGCATTAGTAACACTTAAATTGGGGCCAGCTTTACATAAAAGTCTTTCTAGGATGCATCCTTTTTAGCAGATCACTAACATGTTGTGTTGCTGTAACCAAAACACCAATTCAATTCTAATAATTTTCTTATAAATGCAATATTTATGAGGATATGCTTAATTACCAGGAAACCTGGATATCCTGTCTCTCCCTGATTTAATCTTCCCTTAGTAACTCATAAACCCATTGCCCCAAACTTCTTTCACTAATACTCCTTAAAGATGTTCTAATGTTCAGCCAAATTAATGTACGTGCAACAATTTTAAGGCACAAAATAGAGCTGGAAGTCTTTTTTTGTGCCAATGTTTACTTTTCCTATTTGTTATTATGGTGACATTGCTTCATCCAAAACTTCTGTAGTTGTAGTCTGTGTGCACTTTCTTTATTCACATGTTGAATGTCAAATTAACTGTCAAATTACTTCCAGTATGCTTATGTCACTTTCGAAAGTTTCCTTTACTTACATGTTTTTGCTGAGCTTTACTTTTTCAACCTGGTTTTAGCAGGTTTTTTATGATCACATAAAAGTAATTATTCTCACATTTTTACAAGATTTTTTTTTAAAATAAGTCTTATATCAAGTCTTTTGGATGTTAAGGTTAGCAACTTCAATTACACACAGGGCCATCACAACCTATCCAATATGGATCACTTTTCAAATATTAATAATAAACCAGTATTAAGTAGTAGTTGTTGACCATCCTCTCTCCCAGGAGGAGGACAGCTACTACTTTAGGTTGAATTAATTTCACAATCTCCATCTGCAACAGTTTCTTCTTCCTATTGGACCCACCGGTATGGTGGCATTCAAATAGGAAAATTACATAATACAAGGTTACCAGTCTGCACAAAATGTGATTTAAGTGGTTTCTGAGGGTGCCAAATTTAAATATTTGGTTCATTTTTTGCAAAATTTGATTTGTTGTCAAATCACCATTTGATATTTAGATGTGAATGAAACAGTGTTAGTGCTAACATTAGAAAATTTTTTAAGATATTGTATTTTCAATTGGTGTCTACTTGACAAATGATTGTGCCATTTCATACAATCCAAGTATTGCGATAAATATGGCAATAGTAGGCTGAAATAACTAAATACTATATGGTTTCTATTTTAATATTTGTTATATTATTGTATTTGATTTATGTAATTACAAAGGTTATCTTACGTAAGGGTTTATCACACTGAGTGACCAATCTTACACATTTTAAAAATTCTTTATTCCTATACTGTAGACAATTTAAAGAACTTTTAAAATGTGTTAGATTGGTCACTTGGTGTGATGAACCCTTACATAAGATAGCATTTATAGTTATATAAATCAAATACTATAGTATAATACAGTGATTCTCAAACTTTTTCGATCCACCGCCCCTTTGTTCCATAAAGTTATACCCAACGCCCCCTAACCCATTTTCTCTTGTGTGAGAAAAGGATTGGAAATATTCTTAGGAAAACTTTTCTATGAATCTCACACTTTGTGCCCTTACTGTACATTGTTCTCATCATCTGGAAACCATTAAACGCAATGTTTCCTCTTATCAGCCCCAATTTTGCCTTTGGTCACCGTTCAATA
>NW_019384394.1:883717-899582 GCF_000671375.1 Centruroides sculpturatus
ATCACAGTTTATGTAAATTTATCTCTTGAATTGTTATTTTTATATAGGATAATAACCATGAAAATATTGCTAACTAATGGCTGCTATTCATTTAACTATAAAACAAGTTAGTTGTCAATCTGAAGATATTTCATTTGAAAAGGATTCCATTAATGGACTTGAAAATCTTGTTAATCCTGAACTGGATTTTAATTTAAACCAAAGTATGGATGGAGACTTATCAGGTATCTTTAAAAAAAATTAAATTTTTGATTTATTTTTAATAGTAGTATTTAACTGAAAAGTTGTTCATGAATTTTTGGCCAAAAATTCAACAAATATTGTTCTGCAAGCTGATTTGGCATTGACTTTTTCCTGTTTCCTTGATTAAAATTTCTGCTTTTTGATTACCATTTTGAATCGATTGATGCCATAAAACAAAATTTGCTGCAAGTACTGAAGGGGTTTCACATAAACAATTTTGAAACATGTTTTGAGGAATGGAAAAAAATGTTGGCATAAATGCATTGCACTTTAAAGGGGACAAAATAAATTTAGATGAATAAATTCAAATCTTGTGTTTTATTGAACCATTTCCAATACTTTTTGATCACAGGGATATTTTGCATAGACAATTTGATTCCCTTTTCATTTTGCAAAATTACTGTACAACAGTGAAATGAGCAATCATATACCTGTGATTTCACAGCAAATGTTATTGAAACAAGAAGATGGTTGATAATAAATTGTTTCTTATGCTTGCTTCAACTATTTATTTACTGAAAAGAAATTTCAAAATTAATTATAATAATTATAAGAATGTAATCAGAAAATATCTTCTTCATAGTTGTTGTGTTTAAATCTTTTTTTTTTTATCTTAAAAAATTTATTGTTAGTGGCAATCTTTTTCTGTAGCAATAAAGTTCAATATGTTAAAATACAATCACAGTTTGCAAAACAAAAGTTTGCCAAAAAGGATTTTATTGCTATTGGAATAATTGTTCCTCTTTCAGCTTTTCACTAGTGAGTAACTGTAACTAAGCTTAAAATTAAAATATTTAAATTATTTTCTGTTCAATTTTTTCAAGCTTATTTTGACATTTATTACTGTATTATTTTTATTACATAGTTAATTAATTTTATTTGATATATAAAATAGAGATAACAATTTGATAAAAACAATTTTGATTTTTAAAAGTCAATTTGTTCAGAAAATGTGTTTTCTTATATGGTATTTTGATGGTCAGACCATTCAATAGAATGCTGAAATTCTATTTTGTTTATTCAGTTACTTTTTAGAAAACATTACACACACATTTATTTTACTGCTGTCATCTGATTTAAAAGTTACATAATTATATTTTAAATTTTACACAAATATTATTTAATATTACACTACAGAATTTAAAAAATTAAACAAGTAAACCAAAATTGTAATGATGTCTTTAGTTTCAATTCCATTAGCAAAAAAGTGTAAGGTTGCCGACTGAAAAGGGATTACAATTAATCCCGCGTCAGAATGAGCCTAAGGGAAACCATGTATGTGGCTGTGGTGAAGGAGGCAAATGAAGAACAAGTATTTTACAAGAGAAAAACTGTTTATTTGTTCATATTCATGCTTACATCGATATTAGACAATTCCCAAATCTCGATGTTCCTTCAAAACGGTGAGAGTTTGGTTAATCGGTCATAGCCCAGGCGGACGAGAAGGATCGCTGGACGATGCAGATGTTCGGTGTTATGAAGCTGCGGCATCCTAGTGATCGGCGATAGCACAACACAATAGATAAAGCACAACTGTAGGCTTAATCCAGAGGAGACTCTTCTTTGATCTTGAAGTTCCGATTTTTATAGTTTTTCCCCTGCTATTCACATTTCGGATTGGTCCCTCATCCTATTCCTCGTTTTCCGATTGATCTCTCCTTTGTTTCTAGGTGCAAGACGAAACCTTTTCGGGTTGCGGGAAAGGTCTGATTTGCGGTGTCCATTTGATACCTCTTTGTTGACTCTGCTCAGTGATTGTTTATAAAACAATAACACCTGCACTCATAATTCAGGCCGTTGTTTATACCATTTTTTGAGGTCTAAGAATATAACGATCATTTTCATCTTTCAAAAATTCCCCTTTTTTTTGTTCGAAAAAGTTTATCTCAGCCAACATTTTATAGACTCGCGAATCAATGATCTACCTATTTATGAGCACTCATGTTTGAGTTTGTCTTCTGCTAAGACCTTGACAGATAGTTTGACACATACTCGAACAGTTTCAAGTCTCGTTGTTTACATCTAGTGTTGCGTAAGAAATTCGAGGTTTACTCGAGTTCAAACCTCGTCTGGGAATCCGCAAAAGTTCATAGCAATGCTGTTGTAACTAAACAAAACAAAAAATGGCACATCTAAGAGAGGCTATTTCTTTAAATATAATTATTTTTAGTCATCAGAATTTGCTTTATAGTGATGAAATAAGCAATAAATTTATAGTTTATTGGGATGACAATTATCATGTTACATGCCTTAATCATCAAAGTTCTCTGAAATGATACCATTATATAGATAGAGGTTAATTATTATAAATTTATCAGCTTTCAAGATACAAGTTCAAATAGGAACAATTAAAGCATAGACTGAACATATAGAAAATAAATAGAGAGAACTAAAGGTGAGGTATGCATATAGTTAACTTTTGTTGTTTCTGGAAAATTTGCAATGTCAAGTGAATATGTCTGTGACATACAAAGGATTTTTCATCTTTTCTAGACACTCTTCATGATTTTATACAAAGGAAAAACTGTTCGATGCTTCATAATTGCAATTTGAAATCAGTAAGTAACTTGGCCTCATTGCATAACTCTCACACACTTTCAAATTGCCTTTTAAACTCAGATAACCTGCAGGTTATTCATATTAAACTGTAGTGTATTTTTTACAAATGTTGTTTACATGTATACAGATTACAGAATAAGTTCAATTTCAATGTTTATGAATTAATATAAATTTCTCAGTTATATTTGTAATTGTTTATCACAGTTTATGTAAATTTATTAAAGTGAGAGTCTTTAATAGTAAACATATAAACCCAATAGTTATATATTAAAGCCAAATGATTGCCAGATTATATCAGGCTATATTACTACTACTATTATTAATTAAATTCTAAGTAATTTTGTATGGTTCTATCTAAATTAATAAGTTCTGTAGATGAGGATTGAATGAAGGTCAGGGTAGCGTAACTGGTAATAGTAAACATATAAACCCAATAGTTATATATTAAAGCCAAATGATTGCCAGATTATATCAGGCTATATTACTACTATTATTATTAATTAAATTCTAAGTAATTTTGATAAAAATAGCCAGGACAAAATTTTAAGAAAATTTTTTTAACCTTTTTACTTATGGAGATGGACAAGTAGCCTCAAATAAAAGGTTGACTCTACTGTAGAATTGTTATTTTCCTCATGTGCTTATGGAAGGACTAAGTGAAAAGACATATTTGTATGTATTAAGAATTTTCTTAAATTTTTGTAAAGCTAAGTANCTGGTGTGTATATATATACACACCAGTATAAAAAATTAAAAAGAAATATATATATATATTACAACTAAAACTCGAAAGTCGTTAATGTGTACATTACCTAGCTAATCTGCAGATTAACTAGGGTGATCTGTTAAAGTTGCTAAAATTGTTCTATTTCTCAAATTAGGTAATCTGCAAATTACCTACTAGGCACTCAGTAAAGTGAAAATAAGATCTTCGCTGGAACAACAGCAACATTTCTGTACGCTTAAATTAACATAATGTTCTTTGTTTAATTTTCGATATCTAAAGAATCAAGTTTATACAATCAAACAATCGACAAATTAGTTGATAGAATCAATTATCAACCAATTAAAAAACATACAAAAAATCAAACAATTTAAAATATTAATACAATTAGGGAAATTATTATATAGATAACCACCTATAGAATTTCGGGACTTTGAGTATCTATCTGAACTGAGGGGACCGAGACGACTTCNTAGAATCAATTATCAACCAATTAAAAAACATACAAAAAATCAAACAATTTAAAATATTAATACAATTAGGGAAATTATTATATAGATAACCACCTATAGAATTTCGGGACTTTGAGTATCTATCTGAACTGAGGGGACCGAGACAACTTCAGCAATACCCAACTTTTGGACCGGAGACGAAAATTAATAACGTTATCATACTTTTTCTGATGATCGCATGATATAATTGTGCAGTTAATGTTACCTATGGTGAGTAAAATGGCAGTTCGTCTCTGATTCCAGCAAACAAAAGAAACAGTGGGGATGCACGTTCTAACCTAACCTAACCTATTCTAATAATTACCATAATTATTATCAACCAAATTATTAGAATAGGTTAGGTTAGGTTTGAACGTGCGTTCCCACTGTTTCCTTTCTTCTCTTTGCTGGAATCAGAGACGAGTCGCCATTTTACTCACCATAGGTAACATTATCCAATTGTGCTTACTTATTAGTGCACTCTAAAGATTGGTGACACTTTGAATTTCATAACAGTTGGTTTTTGCGACAAGCACACGTATTTGTGGTACATTTATTTGTGGCAAAGATCTTATTTTCACTTTACCAAGTGCCTAGNTAAGTGATCGGCGATAGCACAACACAATAGATAAAGCACAACTGTAGGCTTAATCCAGAGGAGACTCTTCTTTGATCTTGAAGTTCCGATTTTTATAGTTTTTCCCCTGCTATTCACATTTCGGATTGGTCCCTCATCCTATTCCTCGTTTTCCGATTGATCTCTCCTTTGTTTCTAGGTGCAAGACGAAACCTTTTCGGGTTGCGGGAAAGGTCTGATTTGCGGTGTCCATTTGATACCTCTTTGTTGACTCTGCTCAGTGATTGTTTATAAAACAATAACACCTGCACTCATAATTCAGGCCGTTGTTTATACCATTTTTTGAGGTCTAAGAATATAACGATCATTTTCATCTTTCAAAAATTCCCCTTTTTTTTGTTCGAAAAAGTTTATCTCAGCCAACATTTTATAGACTCGCGAATCAATGATCTACCTATTTATGAGCACTCATGTTTGAGTTTGTCTTCTGCTAAGACCTTGACAGATAGTTTGACACATACTCGAACAGTTTCAAGTCTCGTTGTTTACATCTAGTGTTGCATAAGAAATTCGAGGTTTACTCGAGTTCAAACCTCGTCTGGGAATCCGCAAAAGTTCATAGCAATGCTGTTGTAACTAAACAAAACAAAAAATGGCACATCTAAGAGAGGCTATTTCTTTAAATATAATTATTTTTAGTCATCAGAATTTGCTTTATAGTGATGAAATAAGCAATAAATTTATAGTTTATTGGGATGACAATTATCATGTTACATGCCTTAATCATCAAAGTTCTCTGAAATGATACCATTATATAGATAGAGGTTAATTATTATAAATTTATCAGCTTTCAAGATACAAGTTCAAATAGGAACAATTAAAGCATAGACTGAACATATAGAAAATAAATAGAGAGAACTAAAGGTGAGGTATGCATATAGTTAACTTTTGTTGTTTCTGGAAAATTTGCAATGTCAAGTGAATATGTCTGTGACATACAAAGGATTTTTCATCTTTTCTAGACACTCTTCATGATTTTATACAAAGGAAAAACTGTTCTATGCTTCATAATTGCAATTTGAAATCAGTAAGTAACTTGGCCTCATTGCATAACTCTCACACACTTTCAAATTGCCTTTTAAACTCAGATAACCTGCAGGTTATTCATATTAAACTGTAGTGTATTTTTTACAAATGTTGTTTACATGTATACAGATTACAGAATAAGTTCAATTTCAATGTTTATGAATTAATATAAATTTCTCAGTTATATTTGTAATTGTTTATCACAGTTTATGTAAATTTATTAAAGTGAGAGTCTTTAATAGTAAACATATAAACCCAATAGTTATATATTAAAGCCAAATGATTGCCAGATTATATCAGGCTATATTACTACTACTATTATTAATTAAATTCTAAGTAATTTTGATAAAAATAGCCAGGACAAAATTTTAAGAAAATTTTTTTAACCTTTTTACTTATGGAGATGGACAAGTAGCCTCAAATAAAAGGTTGACTCTACTGTAGAATTGTTATTTTCCTCATGTGCTTATGGAAGGACTAAGTGAAAAGACATATTTGTATGTATTAAGAATTTTCTTAAATTTTTGTAAAGCTAAGTAATTTGGCACTAATGGCAGGTGTTAGGCATCATCTCTTGCTAAATTTAATAATTATAATTAAATAAATATTTTAATGATAATTTTAGAAGGTTATGTAAGAAAAGATTCTACCCAGAGCAGGACTCGAACCCACAACTCCCATTTACTATGCAGTTGTATTGCCAGTTATGCTACCAAGTAGGTTTTATCCAAATTAATGGGTTCTGGAAATGAGGATTGGACAAATGTCCTGGTAGCGTAACTGCTAATGCAACCACACAGTAAGTGGGAGTTGTGGATTCAAGTTCCACTTTGAGCCAATTCTTTTCTTCCAGAACCTTCTAAATTAATTATTAAAATATTAATTTATTTATAATTATTAGATTTAACAAGAGATGACATCTAACACCTGTCTCTAGTGCCAAATTACTTAGCATTTAATTAATAATAGTAATAGTAATATAGTCTGATATAATTTGGCAATCATTTGGCTTTAATAGTATTTATATTTTTAACGTAATATAATAAACACTATATTTGGAATGGCAAACATGTGGCAGACAAAGAAATTTTATTCATATGCAAACAATTTTTAAATAAAAATAATGTTTGTAAAATTGATAAAATAACTAAAATACAACTATAAAATTCTCATTAATTCTTATTATTTGTAGCTTGTTTTTTTTTCATATTTTAGTGATGTAACCTCCTTCAAAGTAAGTTAAATAATTTATGTATGATTTGTAAGTTAAAAGTAAATGGAAATTACTTTTAACTTGCATTGAAAGTGTAAATTGAATTTTTTTTATTAAATCATTCAAGATTTTAAATCATAGTTTTCATAAACTTTATCTAAATTTTATAAAATAAGAAATAATTTGATTGTGTTGTTCCTGAAGATGATATCTTAAAATATCATAAATGTTCAATCTATTAAAAATAATGTTTATTCAACACCAAAAAACTGATTTTTACTTTAATTTGAATTAATATATGTGGTGTATGCCTTGCTCATCTTATTTATGAATTATGTCAATATATATTTTTATACATTAAAAATGTCAGCTATGTTAGTTTTATTTTTTAATATTAAAATATAATAGGAACACTATGTCATTTCAAATTAAAAATATAATTTAATACGTGAATAAATATTGTTCTGTATTGAAAATTATATACCTTACTTTTTAAACATAGATTTCAAAATATACTTTTAATCTATTTTATCAAAAATTGATAATTTTAAATATAATTATGATTAATTTACTTATATGAAATATAATTTTAATGTTTAATTATTTTTACTTTTTAGAAAAACTAGATGAGAATCTAGATAATTCTTCTCTTATTAATGATATTCAACCCAGTAGTTTTAATGAAAAAGTGCCAAATGTTAATACAGTTACTTCTAAACATAGTGCCTTATCAGAAGGAGATTTTTTATATAGTTATGATTCACTTAATATAGCTTATCCTAATATATCACTTCCAGTAAGTTAAATTCCTTTGCTATCTTTATACAACTGATATATAATTTGTTTTAAATAATAATTAAACTATTGTGTATTATAGGTAGCCCAATATATGACACAACATAATCCACATATCTTTGAAAGTGCTGCTAATTTATTAGATAAACAAGATAAAAATTTTAAAGTTGAAACATTGAACACTTTCAATTATCCTCCATCTCCATTAAAATCTATGTCTAAAACATCAGAAGCTTTGGCATTACAACAGAGTGTAATAGGTAATTATTAGAAATATAATAATAGAATTTAATTTAAAATTTTCATTATAATTATAACTAATAAAGTGTTTTTTTTTTTTTTAAGGAAAATTACCAGTAAAACCAGTATCTCCTGAAATAGTGGCAGAAATTGTAGAAAAAACACGTCGTTCTTCCATTCCAAAGACTTCAAGTCCACATAATTTTAAAGATAAAATATTTCCATTAAATACTAAAATTCAAGAAAAAGACAATTTATTACCCATTAATAATCTGCCTGTACTGTATAATGAATTAGTTAAATATCCTCCTGAATCAATCAATGCTGTTGTGGAGAAGAAATCTTGGTTTTCTAGTAAAACTGTTACCAATGGAGTTAATTCAACATCATCATCTGATCATTCACCTGCAAAATCTCAGGAAAAATCACGGAATCGAAAAAATAGCCAAAGTAGTCGAAGTAGCACAAGTTCAAAAAAAGGAAAATGTACAGAAATGGTTGCAACTCATAGTAAGAAAAATATATCAGAAGATGTCATAAATCGATTAGAAAAAGAAAGAAATAATCCACAAACAAAACTACAGCGAAAAGTAATGAATACTAATAATTATTCTGCTTCAGAACCAGATACTTTATCATTTATATCTGATAAGTGTGATACTGAATCTACATTTTCAGAAGTATTTGATACTGAGTCTAACATATCAGAAATAAGTGGACTAGATGAAGAAATGTTTAGAATTAAAAAACTTTTAATTGATGTTCCCAATTCCTCACTAATTTCTAATGAAGCAAGTTCTCAGACTAATTTATTAAATATTTTGGATGATAAATCTGAAAAAGAATTCCTTACAGAAGAAACACAAACAATGAGTGACATAAGAAATCAAGCCACAGAAACAGAAAATGATTCTGAATTGTTTAAAATTCTAAGAGAGAAAGCACATTTAGAAGGGCAATTAGTTACTATCAAAAATGAAATGGACACTATTTTAAAAGAAAAAACAAATCTCCAAAAGAGTCTTGCATTGTTTGAAGCACAGTTACAAATGCAAACACAAGAAACTAATTTAGCTGTTAAAGAAAAAGAAATTGCATCACAACAACTGGAAAGATTACAACTGGAATGCAAACAATGGGATAGGGTTATATCGGAATATCAAAATAGAATAGAGGCTAAAAATTTGGAAATTAAAGCCTTAAAAGAAGATCTATCAGAAACAGAAACAACAAATGAAAAATTAAAAATTACTATTGAAAAAATGAATATTGATTTAGAATCCAAAGAAGGAGCTGTAACAGGCTTAAAAAACAAAATAGCTGAATTTCATGTTGAAGTACAAATGTTATTACAAAATAAAGTTCAACTAGAAAATGATATCAAAGGTATTAGATCAGAAATGGAAACATTACAAAAATCAAAAGAATGGTATCAAGAACAACTTTATTCAGTACAGGAGAGTCGGAATAAAGTTCACCGTGAATTAATTTCAGTTCAAGGAAATTGTATTGCATTGTCTAATGTTATAGAACAATTGAAAGATGAAAATAATCAAGTCAAACAAAAAATTATTGAAACTCAGCAAAGAGCTGTAAAGGAGAAAGAAGTTTTGATGAATCATCTTGAAAATATTGAAGCTGACATGTTAGAAAGAGAAAGCCTTTTTCAACAAATTGAGAAAGATCAAGGAAATGCTGAAGAAATATTAACTGAAAGGGCTAAGAAGGTAGAAGAGGAACGCATCAAATTGACAAATACTATGTACAAAGTTTCAGATTTAGAACATCAAGTGGAAACTCTGAAACAAGATTTAGAAGAAAGAAAACATTTTACAAGTAGTTTAGAAAAAAATCATTCAGAATTAATGAAGCAAGTTACTTTATTACAAAAGAATATTAAAGAGAAAGATCTAGCAATACAACAATGGGAACAAAATTACAAATCTCTAGAACAGAAATTAAAACATTCTGAATTAGAACTTAATTCGAGAGAAGAACAAATATTTGCATTAAAGAGTGAAAAAACAGCAATTGAGGTTTCACTTGCTGCTGCAAATGAAGAAAAAAAGAATGTTGATGATGCCTTAAAAGTAGTTAAAGATAATTTGAACAGAGTTGAAACTAATTTTAAGCAAATGAGAACAGAATTAGTATCAAAATCTTCTCAAGTTGAGCAGTTAATGAAGGAGAAACATCATTTAGAAGAAACCTTTCAAAAACTAGAAGAACAGTCTTGGCAACAAAAGAAAACTTTTGAAGCTCGTTCTTCAACCGATAATCAAAATCAAGAAATTATAATAGATGATCTTAAAAAACAAATAAAAGATTTAAAAAATATAATAGAAGAAGTTAATAAAAGCCAGAAAGAAGATAAACATAATGCTCAGAAAATTTGTCTTGATGCAGAAAAAGAAAATGAAAATCTCAATCAACAAATAAATAATTTACAGATGTCACTAGAAGAAGAGAAAAAATTAAACAAAATTCTTAAGAAACAATACAATTCTCTTCAAGATAAACTGGATGAATGTTTAAAAGATAATTCTTTATTAACGAATACAAAACAAAAAGTTTCAAAAGAAAATATAGTTTCTTCAGAATTATTTAATAATTTAAAACTTTCTGAAAGTTTACAAGATGAATTGAAAACTGCATGCCAAGAACCTGAAAAACAAAGAATGTATAAATCTATTATTAAGATTTTAATCAGAAAATTGAATGAAAAAGATAAGAAAAAAATTAGCACTGAAAAGAAGAAAGCAGTAAAAGAATTAAAAGAAGTTGGTGTACAGATTTTTGAAGAAAAATATACTAGTAATGAAGAGCATTTTCCACAAGATGATTATATCCAAAAAATACAAGAATTGGAACATAAAATAAATATGTTGAATGAAGAAAATGGAAGACTTCAAGAAGGAAATAAAATTAATGAAGAATTTGAATTTAAAATTAATAGGCTGGAAGATGAAATTGCTGCATTTAAAAAATTGAATAAAGAACAAGAAAGTGAAATTGAAAAAAATAAATGTGTCATTTTAGAATTAGAAAAAGAGAAAGGACAATTAACAGGTAATAGACAATTCTTTATAAAACAGTATACTCCCAATTATCCAGGCTAATTGTTGGTAATGGAGGCACAGATAATCCAGAAGTCTGTTTTAATGAAAGTTAATAGATTTTTCTTTTATTTAGTTTTTAATTTCATATTAAATTTAACATAATAGTTTATTTATTATGAATAAAATACATTTTAAGAGCAATAGCTAATTAATTAATAAGCTTTAGATGTGATCAGAGTTAAATTAGACTTTTGATGAAAACAGAAAATTCAGAAAAATTTATTGAACTCTAGTGTCTCACAATTCATTATGAATTTCTTGTATTATTAACCAAGAATGAAGGTTGCCAGCTAGATATCATGAAATGTCATTAATTTTCTGATATTAATGATTTATTGACAAGAAAAGGATTCAAAATATTTCTTCAAACAATTTTACAACTTATTTAATGAAAAAAAAAAAATGTAGTATACACATAAGTAAAGCTGCACTGTTCAAGAACCAACTGTACTTACTGCACTTGTTAGACTATTTAATTTATGCCTTGACATTCTGGAAGTAGTTCTGATGCCTCAATATACCATTTTAAATAGCAAGAATTAGCAATACAGAATTTTTTATTTTAATGCTAATATTTGTATTTCTGATGTAAATTTTTATTGAGAAGTAAGCAAGCATGGATAATCAAGAGTATACTGTATTTCCATTCAAAATAATAATTATTTTAAAATAGATTTGATATTTTTCTTTTATAAAATGGGTTTTATGTAATGAAATATTTTAAATATTTTTTTCCCCTAATTTATTTTTACTAATTGAAATTATTTGAAAGTGTTTATTTCAAATAATCTATAATTTTAAATTAAAGAATCTTTAATCATAAGATAAATGATTTGGCAAAAATTTTTCTACCAAAAACAGGAAAAAGTAATTATGTCACAAAATTACAGAATAATTACTATTATTGTTACAATGCATAAGAATAGTAACATCTTGAAAATAAGTACTATCTGACAACTTTTTCATAAGTAAAATTTTTTCATTGCATCTTAGTGTTGTCAGTTATATCTAATAATGAATTTCAAAGGCATTAAAAATTTGAAAGGCATTATATCTAATAATGTATTTCAAATTTTTATTTGTAAAATTACTTTTAGCATATTTTTCTTATAGTGAATATTGGACCACAACCTCAAATGACTCTTCTTTGAACTATCTACTACTAACATATGAATCATTTTTTTATTTAGTGATTCAACATATTGTTGTTTGTCATTTTAACTGATGTTATGTAGAAAATGTGGAGCAAGTAATAGTAGAGTAGCATATGATGAAAATGAATATACTATAGTTTTTCCCAGAATAAAGAGTGGAGCTGATGTTCTTTGTCTACATATGTAAAGGAAAATAGTTCTATGTTTATCACAAAATAAAACATGATATATAGGAAGAAGTACAGAACACAATATTTAGGAAATTTTCTGATTAACGAAGTTGAAGAGAACCAATATTTTGAGTGTTTGATGTAAGGAAAATAACAAATGATCAATTATGACTTTATGTATTGGGTTGAACCAAAAGTTTGTTTGGTTTTTAGAAAGAAATAAAATATACTATTTTGAAATAAATAAAAACCTTTAATCCACAATGTATTCACTCTTCTGTTCGATAACCTTACACCACCTGACGGGTAGTTTCATAATTCCATCTGTGTAGAATTGGGTGGGTTTCTGATTGAAGAAATTATCAATGTGATTTTTGATACCTTCTAGAAATTGAAATTCTATGCCATTTAAATTATTCTGCAATGAACGAAAAAGATGATAGTCTGAGGGAGCAATATCTGGAGAATATGCAGGGTGACTCAAAACATCCCAGTTAAAGTCTAGAAGTTTTTGGTGCACATTTAACGATATGTGCAGTCTTGCATTATCATGATGGAATACCACTCCCTGTTGATTTGCAAGTTCTGGACATTTTTGATGCACTGCAGCCTTTAGTGCCTTTAGTTCATTCAGTTGGAGACAATATTTATTGGAATTAATTGTTTGGTTGTTGGGTAAAAGCTCATAATAAAGAGCCCCTTTCCAGTCCAACCAAACTGAAATCATTACTTTTCTGGGATGCAAACCAGTTTTAGGTTGTGGCACTGGAGGATCACCTGGCTTACTCCAAGATCTCTTGCGTTGAATATTGTTGTAGACGATCCATTTTTCATCGCCTGTTATTAATTACTTTAAAAAGGGATCATCATCATTGCATTTTAAAAGTGAATCACATACAGAAAAACGCTCAATAAGTTTGTTCACTTAACTTATAGGGAACCCAAACATCATAACGGGAAGTTTATCCAAGGCTAGCCAAATGTCTGACAACAGATGTTTGGGATATTTTTAAGATGTCAGCTATCTCTCATGTTGTTTTATGCCAATCATTTTGATTTAAGTTGTCATGGACTCATCTTCTATGGTTGAAGGTCGTTCTGACCAAGGTGCATCTTCGAGAGAAAAATCTCCCTCCCTGAATTTTGAAAACCATTTCTGGCATGTTCGATCAGTAACTGCATCCTCCCCATATACAGCACATAACTTTTTTTGAGTTTTTGTTACATTTTTTCCTTTTCGGAAATAATAGAGCATCAGATGTCGAAAATGCACCTTCTTATCTTCCATTTTAATGTTTTTTTTTTCTTAAAAGTTAATAAAATTTAAAAAAAAGCTGTAATTAAACTTATGTAATAAATATGCAGATATTCATAATGTCAACCTAAACAAGTTAAAAGTTGATAAGCACGACAGAGGCGCCACAGGCAAGCGATTATGTAAATACCAGAATGAACTTTTGGTTCAACCCAATATAAAATGCATTTTATTAACATAAAACACAGTAAAATCTCTAAATCTCAAATTTGAAGGGAGTTTGAGTTACTGGCCAGTTTCAGTTAAGGAGAACTCTATATATGGAGGTACAGTATATAAAACATAGAAAAAATTTTATTCAGATGTGAAGTACAAAGCAGTAGAATAAGTGATGCAATTCTGCAATATATTTAAGTCCATGATATTTATTTGAATTATTATTAGAACGATATATAAGGATGTAATGATTTAAATAAATATTATAATTTAGGTATATCAAAAGTACTTCTCTATGCTACACTGAATTTATTCAAAATTACATAAAATATCTACAGGAAAATTTAGGTGATTAGCAAAAAGACTGTAAATTCATAAAGCACTGAAGACAAAGTTTAAGATGGCCGCCGCAAATGAAGAACACTATTCCAAGTAGAAATATGAATTATAAAAAAATCAGTATTCTTCAATATAAATTAAAAAACAAAGCACTAAAATAAACCTTAGCTACTGTGGTGTCCACTCTATCCACTGTGACAATAAAAACTAACATTTCTGCTAACAGAGAATATAATTTTTAAGCTATTTGATGATGCTACAGGAAAAGCTAGATTTAGCAAATTTTCTGCTAAATTGGCAACTGATGTCACTAGCTTACTGTATTAAAGCTACTTTACCAAACAGTCCATCAAAATAATTCATGGAACATAGGTTAGCATCTGCTGAGTTCAACTTAAAGAGAGCATGAAGTTTTATTTGATTTAAGGAATAGAAAAATACATTATATTATATAGAGTATTTGCCAGAATAAACAATCCAGTTTAACTTGAGGGATTCAAGATTAGAGGTTTTACTGTATAATATTACATGATTTTCTACAGTGTGAAGTACTACAGAAAAGAACGTACAGTACAAGGTAAATATCATAATTGAGTTTGTATGACAATCTATAAATCTGTATTTTTCAAAAAACTCATCATTCAAAAAACTTGTCCTCTGTCTCATTTGTTGAAATGATTCTTTCATTACAGCATGTTTTAAATCCTTGAATCTTTTCAAATTAGCTGGAACTATAGAAGTTCAGTAAACAGTTAAAGTGTATTAAAAACTGTAATCAGTTCAACCTGTTTTGGCATATTTTTGGGTTATTGTATTCATGTTTGTATGTAACATCTTCAGTAATATTACTGTATTTTTGGATATATTGAGGTGAGATGTCACCAAATCCTGCATTTTTAAAGCATTTAGCAATGGCTATTCATCAGTCATATCCTAAGCCCAATATAATATTTATATTGCTCGAAAAAAAATTCCACTTTAATGGCACATTTTGAGCACTTGTCTGTTGACTCTCTATTTACTCCAATAGATATTTTATCAATTCTTGTTTATACTAAGTGTATAACAATTACAGATGGTAGCTATCATCAACAATTATTGTTTAAGATAGTATTAATGTTTAATGATAGTAAGATAGTATAGTTGGGGTTAGTGTCCTCAAATGGATATTTGAGGACACTATATCATACGTTATGTATTATGTGATCAGCATGAAATCAGTAAACAGTTATAATCTACTTGAAATTTCTAACATTTTGAAAAAAATTTGAGATTATAAAAAACAGAAAAAAAGTCAGAGAATATCATGTGATGTGATATTTGAATTTTTGAAGTTTTTATTCTGTTTTATTCAACTTTGTTCTATTTGCAAATTTCTATTTGACATTCTATAGAATGACAGACACTAGATCAAAGAAATCATCTCAATATTATTTCTAAAGTAGTAAGAAAGGACAATGTTTATGAGAAAAGTTTAGCTTTTATCATAAACATTGAAATACTTCTTAACATATACAAGGTCTGTTCAAAAAGTATCGGACCTTTGGTCAGCAAAAATAAATTTATTGACTTTGAGGTACAAAACCCTAATCCCCTTCAAAGTAGTCTCCTTGGTAATGTGTACACTTCTCCCAGCGTTCCTGCCATTGCTGGAAACACTGCTGGAACGCATCTTTTGGAATGG
>NW_019384394.1:909107-940013 GCF_000671375.1 Centruroides sculpturatus
AGGAGTTGGAGTCAGGAAAAATGTGTTGACTCCTCCTCCAACATTTTAAATTTAATTTAGTTTTTTTATTTAAATGAAAGAAAATTTATTTTATATTTATTAATTTTTTTAAATGTTTTTGTATTTTGTTATAATTCATTTATTTTAAATACAAAATGCAACAATTTAATTTATTAAATATGTATCAATAGTTTTCTTTGTAGTATTTGTATTTAGATTTTAAATTATTTTGACCCAATTGAATTTGAATATTTTTGATTCATTCCTTTAGGATAATAAAGGAATGAATCAAAAATATTAAAATCTGTTCTAAATAAGTAGTCTATTTTACTGAATGAGCCAGACTAATTGATTAGAGTATATATTTTTCTTTTTTGAACAAGGGGCTGAAGTAGCTAGATCTCACCCTTTTTAGTTGTACTAACTTTTCTGGAAAGGTGAAATTGAAGTGCAAAAGCTGTAGAATAAAGATATGTAGATGTAGAATTTTATTGCTCCCCCATTTCCTCTTATTAAATATTTGTATTAAAAATTAATTTTTTTATACAAATAAATATTAATGTAAGTTAAATATTAAAAAACGAACTATAAAAATATTTGGGTAAATGCCCAGGGCTCCTGTCAGAGTTCAGAGTAGGGTAACCCCCTATGAGTGCCTCTGACCCCCAAAAAATGACTTGGTATTTAATTTTGCTTGAGTCAGAGTCAGCCTACTAAAATTATCAGGAGTCAGAGTCGAGTAGTTTTTACTGACTCCACAGCCCTTGTACAATGAAAAACCAAATTTGGTTTTTAAAGGCCTGACTATTGTTCAATGAATAATTAATACAAACTTGATATATATGCCATTCTTAAGGCAGTATAAGTATTGTTAACAGTAAAATATATTTATTATTTTTTTATATTTTATATGATGTATTATGATATAAATTAAGGCTTCTCATTGGAATTTTTTACTGTTACAATAATAATTCTTTCCATCTAGTTTTATTTATAATGTTATTTTCAAATCATCTAATTTAAAACAATACGAATAGGTTATTGACAAGTTAAACTGTTTTCTAAAATGCTTGATTTATTTGAATCTTTGTGATAATAGTAATCTAAAACTTAAATAATATAAAATATTTAAAACTTTCAAATGAAATAAATAAGAATGTCATTAATTAATTTTTCTAATTAAAACTAATTATTTATGTTTATCATCATCAATTATTCTGTCTTTGATGATCACACTATGATTAATACAACAGAAGTATCTGTTGCTCATTATTTTGGCATTTAGTCACCAAAAAGTTTGTTAGTACTTTCTTAGGATTTATTCATGAACTTGTAATTAAAAGATTGAGCATTATTATTCTATTCTTAAATATCAATAGTTTTTTTAAATGACAACTGAATTATTTCTAAAGAAATTATTTTAAAATAAAAAATATCTAGTTTATTTGAAATTAATTTTATAAATGAAAAGAAAGAGAAATAATAACATTAAATTAGAATCATCAAAATTTTATATATAAATAAATAAATTAATATTTTTTTTAAAACTAAAGTAATAATGTTGCATAAAATGTTGCATAAAATCTCTGCATATTACATTTTTAAATCATTGTAATAGTATACCTGTTAATTATGATATTGTGGTTTTTATTATATATGTATTTTAAATAAAGTATATTAATCATATATTTATTGTTAGGAATGAATAGTAGCCATGACATATTAAGGAATCAAATATTAGATTTGGAAAAGCAAATAACAAGTAAAGAAAAAACTATTTCTTATTTGGAACAACAAATGCAAAGTATAGTACAACATCGTGAAGAAGAAGAAAGTAAATTAAAAAGTAGAATAGAAATTATGGAAAAAGATTTGCAAAAAGAGAAAACTTTGATTAAAGAACTCCTACATCAAGTAAGTTCATTTTAATTGAAATTATATTGCAATCATGATTTACATACAGATTGCATTCCTGGAATGTGTTTGTATAAACAAAAGATTTGTATAAATGAAAAACCAATATCTCAAAAGAAATGCATTAAAATTCTTAAGGATATTTTCTGTCAATACAAGGCCTCTCATGAGAATGTTACACTTTGAGAAATAGGTGATACCAATTTACCAAATATAGTAAGTTACCTTTGCATTGCAAATTGAAGGAAATTAGTTTGTGATTGATCACTGAAATCGGAATTCAAAATTACAAAAATCATCCAAACTGATTTCTTGGAGACATCACCACTTTAAAGCAATTTGTCAATATTGTCAAGAAAAGAATGTTTATTATCTGTATGAAACCTTCATTGATGTTAGTCATATGGCTTCCAAATGTTGGAAAAACAGTACAGTGAAATCTTATCAAGGTGCATTTCTTCATGGGTTGTCAACTAGATTAAGCCATCCAAATGGTTGTGGAAAAACTTAATCTGTGTCCATACAGGTAATAAAAATGGATTTGTGTTCTCCTACTTTTTTCATCAAATGGCAATTGTGATTATTATCAAGAAATGAATGATTTCTGCTTTGAAGAATGGTTCAAAATACTTATTACACTTGTTCTGCGTGTTATTGTTATGAATGATGCAAGGAATCACAGCATTTGCTTTGAGAATCTGTCCACAAATATGTGGAGAAAACAAAATTTGTGATTGGTTAACTAAGAAAGGAACCATGGTAGTCAGAATAATTGAAAAGAGAATAGTTGAAGGTGATAAAATAGAGGAGCTGAATTATTTGAGTTATCATGCTGATGACATGTCTAAAGCAGCAAACCACACAATATTATGTCTACCACTATATCATACAGAACTTAACCTGATTGAGTTAGCCTGGAGTCAGCTCAACACTTTTTTTTTTCCACATCATGATAAAACTTTCAAGTTGGATGATACCAGAATTTTATTTGAAGTAAGTATAAATGTTATCAACCAGTCCATTTGGTCCTCATTTGTCAAGTATGTGTTAAAAATGTAAAAGAATCTTAAAAATTGAACTTTTCTTCTGAAGACATTGTTGTGGATCCAATGATCATTAATTAATATGGACTATCAGACTAACAGTTCTGAATGGAACTGAACAGGATTGGAAGATGATATTNGCCGATTGCCAACAACTGACGCTTCCTGCAGGCGGGAAAAAATTCAGGGATGTGCATGACTGTCCCCTCCACAACTCCACCAAAGGAAGCCTCTCGCGCATCATTGGTTTACGCGGAAAAAAAAAACGTCCGATACTTTTTGAACAGACCTTGTATGCTTAGTTATGAGAACAAAATCCATCTTTGTAAGTTGAAGAGGTTGAACAGTAGACTTCAATTCTGATTGATGTGTCAGAATTGAAGTCTGCATTTTTGTTGTGAGGAAAGAATAGTAATCAACAGGTGGAAAGATGCAGTCACTAATTAAAAAGAGATTTTGTATGAAAAAAGACAGGATATGAAATGTAATGAATTTTCTCCTGGCCATTAGAAGCACAATTCATTGATTTTTCTTTAGAAATTAGCCTCTCATGAGAATGTTACACTTTGAGAAATAGGTGATACCAATTTACCAAATATAGTAAGTTACCTTTGCATTGCAAATTGAAGGAAATTAGTTTGTGATTGATCACTGAAATCGGAATTCAAAATTACAAAAATCATCCAAACTGATTTCTTGGAGACATCACCACTTTAAAGCAATTTGTCAATATTGTCAAGAAAAGAATGTTTATTATCTGTATGAAACCTTCATTGATGTTAGTCATATGGCTTCCAAATGTTGGAAAAACAGTACAGTGAAATCTTATCAAGGTGCATTTCTTCATGGGTTGTCAACTAGATTAAGCCATCCAAATGGTTGTGGAAAAACTTAATCTGTGTCCATACAGGTAATAAAAATGGATTTGTGTTCTCCTACTTTTTTCATCAAATGGCAATTGTGATTATTATCAAGAAATGAATGATTTCTGCTTTGAAGAATGGTTCAAAATACTTATTACACTTGTTCTGCGTGTTATTGTTATGAATGATGCAAGGAATCACAGCATTTGCTTTGAGAATCTGTCCACAAATATGTGGAGAAAACAAAATTTGTGATTGGTTAACTAAGAAAGGAACCATGGTAGTCAGAATAATTGAAAAGAGAATAGTTGAAGGTGATAAAATAGAGGAGCTGAATTATTTGAGTTATCATGCTGATGACATGTCTAAAGCAGCAAACCACACAATATTATGTCTACCACTATATCATACAGAACTTAACCTGATTGAGTTAGCCTGGAGTCAGCTCAACACTTTTTTTTTTCCACATCATGATAAAACTTTCAAGTTGGATGATACCAGAATTTTATTTGAAGTAAGTATAAATGTTATCAACCAGTCCATTTGGTCCTCATTTGTCAAGTATGTGTTAAAAATGTAAAAGAATCTTAAAAATTGAACTTTTCTTCTGAAGACATTGTTGTGGATCCAATGATCATTAATTAATATGGACTATCAGACTAACAGTTCTGAATGGAACTGAACAGGATTGGAAGATGATATTTGATTGATTATAAGGAAAATCCTTTATTTTTATTAGTGTTATCTAGCAACCTTGTTTTATTATTTTTCTTGTAAAATACAATTTCAATAATAAAAATTTAGTAATTCATGAATTTTATCATAAAGGTTATAAAATAATTATAGTTTACAAATAACTACAATCTAAGACCATTGTTTTTGTACAAATCTAATCCAATACAATAAAATGCAATACAGTTATGTTATAACCCCATAATTTGTAAGCATTTTGTTGTATTGGATTAGAATTGTACAAAAACAATGGTCTTAGATTGTAGTTATTTGTAAACTATAATTATTTTATAACTTTTATGATAAAATTCATGAATTACTAAATTTTTATTATTGAAATTGTATTTTACAAGAAAATTAGAGATAGACACTCAAGATCCAGTACATTGGCTCCATTTTTATTCTGGGAAATACATTAGTTATTAATTGTAAGTACAATATAGATGTATCATATCTGTTTTCATTGCATTATAAACAACTTACTAAAGGAAACTACAAGGCCACAGGTTGAATACATGGGATTAAATGAAAAACATGTTGCAAAACTTTGCTTTATGCATATATAAATATGAAAGTTGGGTGTTAAAGTATAAAAATTTTGCCTTTAAAAATAATATTTATAAATTTTAGCAAGAATTCTTGATGTAATATTTACTTGGATATTAATTCTTACAAATATTTTATACCATACAACTTAAACTGCTTATCTAAGAATTAAGCTATTTATTTTAAAAATCAATAAATAACTTTGTTTTGCTGTGTGGTTGAAGAAAAATTAAAAACAAAACTATATTGTTAAACACATATGGTAAAAATATATATTTTTTTAACATGAATTAAAAATATGTGTAGGTTTCATTAATTATCATAAAAAGTTTAATATACATAACCTATTATACAAATTCATTTTCAGTCTATTATTAATGAAAATATACTTTCAAATAAATTTTAAAATGATAATGTAAGTAGATTATATCATTGTAAACTAAGTAGAATTTTAATCTTTTAATTTTATAAAAGTGTATTTTAAAATTTAATTATATATTTTCTATTGTTAAAATAATTATATATTTTCTATTGTTAAAAATTGTGATTCCTATATAACTTATATAGTTTATTAAATTCAGAATAAATAAAAATGCATATATGTTAATGCACAGTTACAAGTACAGTAATGTTACTATATGTCATTCAATTATACTTGATTCTCAAGTTACACATTTGAAATGTGAGATTTTAAAATAACACAACAATGAGTATATTTTAAATATGCATATTGTTCAAAATACGTCAATGATTCAAAATTATATGCTCTATATACTGTAGTTATGCCTTTGGCCATTAACAGTGATGTTTACATTTGTCATAACATTCAGATGATAATGACTTTAAAAATTTGTTATGA
Organism: Centruroides sculpturatus; assembly: GCF_000671375.1. NCBI lineage: Eukaryota > Metazoa > Arthropoda > Arachnida > Scorpiones > Buthidae > Centruroides > Centruroides sculpturatus. The sequence goes on from NW_019384394.1 coordinate 915,065, forward strand.
TAAACATTTTAAAGAATGTTTAAGTTTTTCAGCTATTCTATTCTATTTGTTTTAACTTGAAGGGACTATGCAGATCTTCCAGCTTGGAGAAGATCTGCATAGTCCCTTCAAGTTAAAACAAAACTTTCCATAATCAAATTTTTTTTATAATTCACAATGAGATCTTCATTTACATGCTATGATTTTTAAATGTACAACTATTGAACTAAGCTAAATTAATTCTAACAATCATCTGTTTTTATCTTTTTAAATTGGTTTTTTTTCTAACTATTTGTTTTGTCTTCCTTCTTGCCACTACATTTTGTTTTCATGTCTTTTGTTGTTTTTGAGAACCTTCCAAAAGTTAATTCTTGTTTTGTAGCTATCTTTATTCTTTGTTCTTAATTTTAGCTTATTCTAGCTTATCCAAATTATTTTCATTTTATGCATGTTACTTCATGTTATATATTGAGACTATTTATTTGTATGCTGAGTCATATATTTCTATAGTGTGTTAGTAGGATCAATTTCATTTGTGCTAAATTTCAAAGTCATTATCATAAAAATACTATGCTATGGTATTTACTGTTATTTTTAAATAACAAAATTTATTTATATTATGCAAAATTTAAAATACATGTGACATACTCAGAACACAATCCTTATGTTCCTCATGTTATTTGAGAATCCACTATACTTTTAAACTTGTAATACAAAATTATTGTCAAAAAATAAATACAGTAAACAAATTATATATAACATATATATATATAAACATTAACAATACTTGGAATATATTACATTATATATATACCAAAAAACATTTTAGTTAATTTTTATATTTATTATATTTGATTGGTATTATCAACATTATATGAACTCTGATTTAACTTATTTGATATCTTTCAATTAAGTAATAAATACAGTAGAACCTCAATTATTCGGACTAATTGGGGATGAAGGTAGACCGGATAAGGAAAAATTCAGATAATCGAAACAAATACTTTAATTTGTCTTTTAATGATAATACAACACATAGTATTGATATTTGTGTTGTAACATTTATAACAGGTTATTGCTGTCATTCCTTAATCAAAAACTGAAATGCAATGTGTGTCAAGACTTTTTATTTATGGATGGATTAAACTGCCTCATACGACAGTAGTTTAATTTAGTGTGGGGAAGTTTGAAATATCCAAAACAAATCCCCATATTAATTACTACTTACACATATATAATTCTTTAAAAAAATGTTCGACAAAGATAACGAATCAAAATTTATGCAGCTGAATAATCAATATTTAACATACATTATCATGCAAATAATTTCTTCAAACCATGCTTTTCTTATTCTTCATTCTTGTGAAAAGCATACAACAAGTTAAATGCCACTGACAGAAATGGCGTATTACCCCAATTTTACATGCCGTGACCATAGTTATTTATAGATCGTGGTATATATATTATATATATGAAACATCACTAGAGCAATCTCTTTATTTATTTATTTTTTTATGAGGAAGTCATGACAGCTAGAAAAACTTCGCTGCCGATAGATACATTACATTTGCTTTCATGTAAAGAAAGTTTTGTTTGGTTTGATACAATACATCAACGCAGTAAAAAAAACTTGGGCTATTCAGTTCATTCGGGGCACAATAGGAAATAAGGTAATATGGCAAAGGATTACCGAACAATTAGTGCGTGCTTTCAAAATGTCGGAAAAGTAATACGAAGTTTGGCCATTGCTCCGAGAAAGAATATTATAAATTATCAGTGGCGTGCCGTCCTTGGAAGAGGTGGAAGCGCCGCTTCCCTTGTATTTTCTAAAATATAAATACATATTGCGCGATTATTTCCATATTTTAACGTATTTTGAATTAATTAAAATTAATATTTTATTATAACCGTATTATGTATCTTATTACAAATTTGCGATTTATGTATCCGTTGTCATAAAAATTTCTTTCCACTTGTTTTCCATGACTACAAATATTCAAGTGCAAAGTAACCGGTTTCAACTTATTTCTACTCAAGAAGTAAAGTAGTTGAAATTAAACCTTTTGCCATTTTATAATAATTAAAAATATGAAAAGTTTATATAACAAAATCTCATAACAGATGGCGCCATACACAATTTTATTTATTATAATTAAAAATATAAAAGCTATTTTCTAAATAAAATCTCTCAACAGCCGAGAAAGTTACGCAACTCTTTGCTATTGATAGATTTTTTTAATAAAAAACAGTCACATTTTTTGAAACGAACGATTTTTTTTCTCAGTTTCAATAACAATTATAGAAAATCTGGCTTCTAACCCCTTGTGAAGAATGGAAACCGAAGGCAGACGGTGGTAGGGAGTCTGTCGATCCCAATCCGTCGTCACTCGGGGGATAGAAACGTGAAAAATGCAGATATTTAGCCTTAAAATTCAAAAAGAATCCATGACGTCAATCGCATTCGAATTCGTTGCGAGCTTTCTAATCTCGCAACAATTGCCGTTTCTATGGAAACGCGTATTGTTGCAACACGATTTTGCGTCAGTTTGCACGTTTTTCGCTTGCCGGACGAACGTGTGCGCTCTTTGCTGTGGTTTCTGCTGTGTTTTTTGCCCTTTTTACGTGGTTTTAAGAAGACTTGTGGACGCCGACATTACACCAAGTAAGATTTTAATTAGAATTTNATTATATCAATTTAGATAAAACCAAGCATAATTAAAGATTATAGTAATGAAATGTCTGACATAGATCATTCAGGTCAAATGCTTTCTTATTTAGTGTAAGAAAAACCATCGTGTGGCCAAACACATTGCATTATGTATTTTCAAATTAAATTACTACACATCTTTATCTCAACACTGGACAACAATACTAACAAAAACTCTTCCTAACCTGTTACCGGTGTGTTCTTCTTCTAAAACTCGTAACCAACCAAAATAGCTCTTTACTAACGTTTTCAAACCCCAACAACAGTTCTTCTTCAGGTATTTCGAATCTCTGATAGAAATGCAGCTCGTAAAACTTCAAATTCGAAAATATGTACGTTCTAATACACGCTTCTCATTTACGTCATTGTTTGTCATACACAGTCAATTTCAATACGGCTATCATAAATTACTGTTCATAAGTGCTTGCCAGGCTACTGATAGCATAATCTCTTCTTTATGATTGATGCATTGATTATCCCTAAGGTAGCTAAATATATGCTGGCCGCCTCCAGCCACTTGATATGCTGTGTGTGCCGTGTGGTGTGTATAATTCTGGCTTTCTTAAATTCAGGGTCTATATTTGGATCCAACACATAAATTGCCAGAGCCGTCATATTTCTTTGTTTCTGAATATCCACAGCGTGTTCTTTCAGTCTAATCTCTAAGGATCATTTGGTGGAGCCCACATACACAAGATTTCTATCACATCTGCAATCTATAATCGGTATGCTGTAGACCCCTGACAGCTTATCCTTATCTAGTTGATCTTTTCTGTTGGTTAGGATGTTAAATATCAAAGCACATCTTTTGTAGGCGATACGAATGTGGTTCTTTTTAGCTATCTTGCCATATAGTCTCTAATATATGGATTATAAGTGACTGGAATAATGTTATCCATATCTTGTTGTTCCTTCTTTTGTGGTATGTCTTGAGCTGGATTTTGGTATCCATGTATTAACTTGTGTATGAGCTTGCTGTATCTGTGCTCAGAGGCTATTCGATGTGTAAGCCTTAGCTCCAACTGTAGGGCTCGCTCAGTAAAAGAGTGTGTGTGCTCTCTTAATTAGGGCTTTAAATGGCAAAACCTTATACTGTGGTGGGGTCACATGACCTTACTGGTATGTATATGCCCTTTGCTCCTAACTTTCGGTACACTGTAGTGTGGATTACGGCCTCTTCTACCTTGATGTCAATATCTAGGAAGTGTACATTCGTCTGGTGTGCTTGTTCTATTTCTATGGTTAATCCATATGTGTTATCATTCATAGTGTCACGAATAGGTTATTGACAAGTTAAACTGTTTTCTAAAATGCTTGATTTATTTGAATCTTTGTGATAATAGTAATCTAAAACTTAAATAATATAAAATATTTAAAACTTTCAAATGAAATAAATAAGAATGTCATTAATTAATTTTTCTAATTAAAACTAATTATTTATGTTTATCATCATCAATTATTCTGTCTTTGATGATCACACTATGATTAATACAACAGAAGTATCTGTTGCTCATTATTTTGGCATTTAGTCACCAAAAAGTTTGTTAGTACTTTCTTAGGATTTATTCATGAACTTGTAATTAAAAGATTGAGCATTATTATTCTATTCTTAAATATCAATAGTTTTTTTAAATGACAACTGAATTATTTCTAAAGAAATTATTTTAAAGCATTCCTTGATTTTGTAGAAAAGAAAATAATCTTATTTATGTTTATAAAAGAATGAGAAATTTATCCAAAATTGCATTATATGTATTGTTATTTAAATTACATAAAACAAATAGTTTTTTAGTTCATCAAAGATANTTCAGATAATCGAAACAAATACTTTAATTTGTCTTTTAATGATAATACAACACATTTTCTTTTTGATGACATATCGGTAATATTAAAAATAAATACTGTATTTGAATTGTGATCAAATTTTCAAGAAACAAACGTTCGTATTGAATTTGGACTACTACTGACCAGTGCTAACAGACTACCTATTGTTTAAAAGGCCCTCTGGTGGTGCAAGAAGATGGATTTTATAAAACAAAAAGCAGTTAAAACTGCATTTTTATGAATAAAAATTTGACAAACTATTTATCATTTTATGGCGAGCAAAACTTTTTCGTCACATTCGCGACTTTTAAGTAATGCATAAACCTTTGAGGCGCGAGGCATAGATGGTGGCCCATGTTGCCCATACACCGCCCTTGGTCATAGAAATGATGTAATTTGAATATAAATTATTTATAAATACGTATATCAAGTTATATTTTTATTATGACGCAAAATATATTTAAGAGTTTACGACCACTGTGCTGGGTGAGACGTTGTTGAAACAAAAAAGTTATGCATTCCATCACGTACATAAACAGTTTCGTAATTTGCCAAGTGCAAATCAGCAAATTCGTAAAATTTTTGTTTATTTGAACAATCCGGATAATCGAAAATCTGGATAATAGAGGTCCGAATAATCGAGGTTCTACTTATTTAAAAAATACTGTAGATGTTCTGCTATTTTCCAATGTTTCTGGTTAAGAGTCTGTCATTCTACAGAGGCAAACAAGATGTAGACATAAAACTAACTGTTATTTCTAAATAAGTCTAGTTGTCAATATTAATTTAGCTAGGTTTTTAGATTTTCACAATGTTTTCTAAATTCTAGTTAAAGTTTATCAAGGATAATGGAATCTATTTATATGAAATTTAATTCATTGTCTCAATCTTTCTTTTGCATCTATTCCTGCCAGAAGTCTAATTAACGTCGAAGGATGATAATTAATCCTTCAGGAAAAATATTTCTTCATAGGCAGAAGGTGAAATCATTTTCTTTTTAGCATTCCGGTAGCAATGTTTATTAGCTGTCATAAGTCTACTTGAATGCCAAAAATGGTAATAAGATTAATATAGCATCTGTAATTTATAGCTATCCCTGTGAGTTTTGTCTGACCAAATTTCATGTATTATGAAAAAGCCCAAACATAGAAATTGTCTCAAAAAAATTATAAAATTATGCAGAACAATAATGTAAATTTAAACACCAGAATGTTAACAGCAGAATGCTGGGAATTCTTTGTTGACCATATAAGTGGCTCTTCAATAAGTTGACTGTTAGAATGCACTTTGTGTACTGTAAGCCCCACTGAAGAGGCCGTAGGCGAAATGCATTTGGGAAGCTTGTTAGTAATATTGTAAATAAGTTTTTTCTCTGCAAATTATTTTCTTTTTTATACCTTTTTAACTCTTTTTTGGAAATTTTATAGTCATTATTGGCTTGATATTTTTTAAAAATTGAAGTTATATATTATCCAAAAGTCAGAAGAGAAAGAAAAATATAAATTTTTTTGTATTTTTACATTTATGTAAGAAGGAAACAAAACATAGAAATTGTATTTGATTATCAGAAATAACAATAGAGAACTTTTTTGTATAAGCTAGGACTTTGTATTTTACAATGCAGGACTGTGGAGTTGGAGTCGGGAAAAATGTGTCAACTCCGACTCCAGCATTTTAAAACTTAATTTAGTTTTTTTTTTATTTAAATGAAAGAAAATTTATTTTATATTTATTAATTTTTTAAAATGTTTTTGTATTTTGTTATAATTCATTTATTTTAAATACAAAATGCAACAATTTAATTTATTAAATATGTATCAATAGTTTTCTTTGTAGTATTTGTATTTAGATTTTAAATTATTTTGACCCAATTGAATTTGAATATTTTTGATTCATTCCTTTAGGATAATAAAGGAATGAATCAAAAATATTAAAATCTGTTCTAAATAAGTAGTCTATTTTACTGAATGAGCCAGACTAATTGATTAGAGTATATATTTTTCTTTTTTGAACAAGGGGCTGAAGTAGCTAGATCTCACCCTTTTTAGTTGTACTAACTTTTCTGGAAAGGTGAAATTGAAGTGCAAAAGCTGTAGAATAAAGATATGTAGATGTAGAATTTTATTGCTCCCCCATTTCCTCTTATTAAATATTTGTATTAAAAATTAATTTTTTTATACAAATAAATATTAATGTAAGTTAAATATTAAAAAACGAACTATAAAAATATTTGGGTAAATGCCCAGGGCTCCTGTCAGAGTTCAGAGTAGGGTAACCCCCTATGAGTGCCTCTGACCCCCAAAAAATGACTTGGTATTTAATTTTGCTTGAGTCAGAGTCAGCCTACTAAAATTATCAGGAGTCAGAGTCGAGTAGTTTTTACTGACTCCACAGCCCTTGTACAATGAAAAACCAAATTTGGTTTTTAAAGGCCTGACTATTGTTCAATGAATAATTAATACAAACTTGATATATATGCCATTCTTAAGGCAGTATAAGTATTGTTAACAGTAAAATATATTTATTATTTTTTTATATTTTATATGATGTATTATGATATAAATTAAGGCTTCTCATTGGAATTTTTTACTGTTACAATAATAATTCTTTCCATCTAGTTTTATTTATAATGTTATTTTCAAATCATCTAATTTAAAACAATACGAATAGGTTATTGACAAGTTAAACTGTTTTCTAAAATGCTTGATTTATTTGAATCTTTGTGATAATAGTAATCTAAAACTTAAATAATATAAAATATTTAAAACTTTCAAATGAAATAAATAAGAATGTCATTAATTAATTTTTCTAATTAAAACTAATTATTTATGTTTATCATCATCAATTATTCTGTCTTTGATGATCACACTATGATTAATACAACAGAAGTATCTGTTGCTCATTATTTTGGCATTTAGTCACCAAAAAGTTTGTTAGTACTTTCTTAGGATTTATTCATGAACTTGTAATTAAAAGATTGAGCATTATTATTCTATTCTTAAATATCAATAGTTTTTTTAAATGACAACTGAATTATTTCTAAAGAAATTATTTTAAAATAAAAAATATCTAGTTTATTTGAAATTAATTTTATAAATGAAAAGAAAGAGAAATAATAACATTAAATTAGAATCATCAAAATTTTATATATAAATAAATAAATTAATATTTTTTTTAAAACTAAAGTAATAATGTTGCATAAAATGTTGCATAAAATCTCTGCATATTACATTTTTAAATCATTGTAATAGTATACCTGTTAATTATGATATTGTGGTTTTTATTATATATGTATTTTAAATAAAGTATATTAATCATATATTTATTGTTAGGAATGAATAGTAGCCATGACATATTAAGGAATCAAATATTAGATTTGGAAAAGCAAATAACAAGTAAAGAAAAAACTATTTCTTATTTGGAACAACAAATGCAAAGTATAGTACAACATCGTGAAGAAGAAGAAAGTAAATTAAAAAGTAGAATAGAAATTATGGAAAAAGATTTGCAAAAAGAGAAAACTTTGATTAAAGAACTCCTACATCAAGTAAGTTCATTTTAATTGAAATTATATTGCAATCATGATTTACATACAGATTGCATTCCTGGAATGTGTTTGTATAAACAAAAGATTTGTATAAATGAAAAACCAATATCTCAAAAGAAATGCATTAAAATTCTTAAGGATATTTTCTGTCAATACAAGGAATCAGCAACATGACAGTTTTAACCTTAATTTATAATTAAAATTAAGAAAAGTTTTGTAACTAACATAAGTAAAATAAAGTGAAAGTTATTTATTTAATACTAAAAAAAATAAAGGTAACTTGTAAGTATTATTCTGTAATCTTACGAAATAATGTGTAAAATAACATGTCTAAACATCATAGTGTAAAATCTTAAGTTCAATGTTGTAAATTTTTTTATACCTTGCATGAACATATAGCATTTTATTTTGACTTTTATATACAGAATGAAATTTGTTAATACTAATGTTTTAACATGTTGACTGCCAGATTTGCATTGTATGAAATGTTCCCTATTGTCATTTTTATATATGCATGTTATTGTATGCAATTTATAACATTTACTTTTTAGCTAAATTCATAACAAAAACTTATTTTTGCCAAACAAAACATGTGAGTTAACATGTAGTTGGTGTATGAAATAGGCTGAGTATTATATCAATTTAGATAAAACCAAGCATAATTAAAGATTATAGTAATGAAATGTCTGACATAGATCATTCAGGTCAAATGCTTTCTTATTTAGTGTAAGAAAAACCATCGTGTGGCCAAACACATTGCATTATGTATTTTCAAATTAAATTACTACACATCTTTATCTCAACACTGGACAACAATACTAACAAAAACTCTTCCTAACCTGTTACCGGTGTGTTCTTCTTCTAAAACTCGTAACCAACCAAAATAGCTCTTTACTAACGTTTTCAAACCCCAACAACAGTTCTTCTTCAGGTATTTCGAATCTCTGATAGAAATGCAGCTCGTAAAACTTCAAATTCGAAAATATGTACGTTCTAATACACGCTTCTCATTTACGTCATTGTTTGTCATACACAGTCAATTTCAATACGGCTATCATAAATTACTGTTCATAAGTGCTTGCCAGGCTACTGATAGCATAATCTCTTCTTTATGATTGATGCATTGATTATCCCTAAGGTAGCTAAATATATGCTGGCCGCCTCCAGCCACTTGATATGCTGTGTGTGCCGTGTGGTGTGTATAATTCTGGCTTTCTTAAATTCAGGGTCTATATTTGGATCCAACACATAAATTGCCAGAGCCGTCATATTTCTTTGTTTCTGAATATCCACAGCGTGTTCTTTCAGTCTAATCTCTAAGGATCATTTGGTGGAGCCCACATACACAAGATTTCTATCACATCTGCAATCTATAATCGGTATGCTGTAGACCCCTGACAGCTTATCCTTATCTAGTTGATCTTTTCTGTTGGTTAGGATGTTAAATATCAAAGCACATCTTTTGTAGGCGATACGAATGTGGTTCTTTTTAGCTATCTTGCCATATAGTCTCTAATATATGGATTATAAGTGACTGGAATAATGTTATCCATATCTTGTTGTTCCTTCTTTTGTGGTATGTCTTGAGCTGGATTTTGGTATCCATGTATTAACTTGTGTATGAGCTTGCTGTATCTGTGCTCAGAGGCTATTCGATGTGTAAGCCTTAGCTCCAACTGTAGGGCTCGCTCAGTAAAAGAGTGTGTGTGCTCTCTTAATTAGGGCTTTAAATGGCAAAACCTTATACTGTGGTGGGGTCACATGACCTTACTGGTATGTATATGCCCTTTGCTCCTAACTTTCGGTACACTGTAGTGTGGATTACGGCCTCTTCTACCTTGATGTCAATATCTAGGAAGTGTACATTCGTCTGGTGTGCTTGTTCTATTTCTATGGTTAATCCATGTGTGTTATCATTCATAGTGTCAACAAAAGCCTTGATGTCCGGTATTTCTTTCCACAATATGATAATATTGTCGACATATCTTTTATATAAAATAATGATATGCAGGTGGTGTGGGAGGACCTTAGCTTCAAGTTGTCTAATCACCATCTCGCATAAGTCCCCAGAGACCGGACTACCCATAGGGACTTCTCTTTCTTGCATGTACACATTACCCTTGAACTGGAAAAAGAATTGTAACACAAAAGATGTGCCATCTCAAGAATTTGCTGGTGTAACGTATTATTGTTGAGGATGCAGAGTAGTAAATCTCTGATGGCGCAAAAGGCAGGTGAGAGTAGGATTGATGGAAAAAGCAACTTGAAATCCAATACTGTGAGAAACCTATGTGGTACGGGGATCTGTTTGAGGGTGTCTAGTAGGTTCACAGGGTCACTCAGTATGTACAAATAATCTTCCAAGTAGGGTGTGATAAGCTTGTGGGCAAACTTCTCCAGTTCATATGTTGGGGCTCTGGCCTTATCTTTAACAGGGCAAAGTTGCTGCCCTACTTTGTGGATTTTCATGAAGGCAAACAACTTTGGTGTATCGGGTGAATCAACAATGATATTTCTCATTTCCAGTCTCTTAGCAACTTTAGTGTTTGCAAAGTGCTTAACTCTAGCTTGTAGTTTATTCACTGTATCTCTTTGTACAATGTCAGAACTGGTATGCTCAATGTGTTCCAATAACAATCGATCATATGTACTATGCTTCATAAGGACCATAGCCTTGGACATATTTTCAAATTAATTATATATAAATTCACACATCCTCTTCCATAAAAAAATGGCATGAAAGATCTGAAATTCAGTGGAAAAAATCATTAGATGTTTGATTGGAGATAAAATGCCAAACATTGCAAAGAAAGTTAAAATGAAGATGAATTTCATTAAATAGAGCAGGTGTGGCCAAACTTTTATCTCTTAGGGGCTACTTTTTTGGTAAAATGTAGTCTTCGGGCAACTATGAATATGGGCAAACAATTTTAGGATTTTTATATGCGCATGCATTAACATTCATTTGCATTGTTCATCAGGATAAATACAAACAGTATAGGTACGTTGCACAGACAGTCTATTATTGTAAAAATAAATTATCGAATTAAGATTTTTAAACATTAATTTAAGTGAAAGCAAATTGTTTAACTTTGCAGGCTAATTTCAAAACCTTTGCGGTCAACCGCGGTCTACGTGTTGGCCATCCTTGATATAGAGGCTATAAACCATCCATTGAGAAAAACAGTATTTGTCCAGGCCATGTCAAGTATGCACAAAAGATAAGAATACTACAAAACATACTATTATTGTCTAGTGTGCCAAAAGAAGTCTGTTCTTTGTGTTAGTTTACAAACAAACACATTATTTTCATAAGTTATAATAGCACTGTTTTGATTACTTAATATTACTTTTTCTGTGAGTAAATATTCTGTTCTGAGGTGCTATATCTTATTTTTTTATTCTTATATCAGATACCAACTACCTATTATTTACATCTATTTGCTACTGTTTGCTCATTTCAAGACCACCAAAGGCAAGACCATGTTTTATGAGATAACTATGAGTTAACTCATAATTGACAGTCAACATGTTAAAAGATGTATTTCAAAATTTTGCAAAATAAGAATCAAATAAATTATGACAAGTATATTCAATTTTTACATAAATGAATTGAAATCTGTGTTTTTAAATAATTTTATAATAGTAATTATTATTATTAAAACAGAAATTTCAAGAAAAAAGAGAGAACAGTCTGCTAAAGAGACAAATCACAAGTCTGAAATCTGGATTAGAGAAAGCAAATCAAATAGCAGACTCAAGACAAAATGAAATTGCAAATATTAATAAAGAACTTAATATTAAATATGAAATGGAATTAAAACACAGGTCAGATATGGAATGTTTGCAAACTCAGTACCGACAGAAACTATCAGCTTTGGAACAGTTACAGAAGGAAGTAGATGAAATGAAAGGTCGGGATCCTGCATTAGCCGAACAAATAAAGGTTTGTTTTGTTTTTACTAAATAAACAATTAAAATAAAAATAAAGCTTAATTAATTATTAAGATCCATTTTTCATTACATAGAGCTTATTTAATTAATTAAGCTTTGTGATATGCTGAAAAATGTGTACTATGGAACAGCAGAGAAATAAAAATAGTCTTCAACAATTTATAGAAAAGATAACTGGAAGGCTAAGGCTTTAACTGTCTTAGCCTGCCACTCTGGGAACCTGGGATCAAATCTCAGTGAGCAACTTAGGAATTTTTCATAGGCATTCAGAAATGTTGGACCCTATCTCTCACCAACAAGTGCCCATTGTGGGCCTGGCCAAACTTACAGTGCGTATGGAATAAAGGGCAGAAAGAGCTAAAAATTAAAAAAAAAATGGTTATAGGAAAAATTAGATGTGGTTTTTTTGAAAATCTTTATAAAATATATATATACAAAGTGATGCCTTTTTAAAACATATATATATATATATATATATGTTTTAAAAAGGCATCACTTTGTTTATTAAGCATCTAATCCAGTGATTTTCAATCTATGCACCATGAGAACATCCTAAGGTGTGCCGTGAAAGTTTTTGAAGGTTATTAAATAAACTATTTTGGAAAGAAGCCCAAAGAACAATGAGTGTACTGTACATGTCAAAATTAAAACCTCTTTGAATTGATTATATGAGTTTTTCATTGTTATAATGAATAAATATATACATAATGTAGTAAATTCATAAGCAAAATTATATGAGCATAACACCAGGTTATTTCATTTTAAATAAAATTTTCTTTAAATCAAAAATTCATTTATAACTAGCCATATTTAGTTCAAATTAACTTTTCAGCTTAGAAATAGAAAGACATTGGGCAGGTTTCTAAAGGCAATTATCTAACCACTTTTAAATGCAAATTAAGACTTCATTTTAATTGCTTTTTTGATGTAAATGAAAATTATTAATTAAAATAACCATTATTGTAATCTGCTGCTATTTTAAGGAACAACAATACTGTTTTATTTAATTCACAATAAATATAGACAAAAAGAATTAGGTTAAGTGGCAAGTAATATGGTGATAGATTACAAACACAACTTTAAATCACATGAATTTTTCTATGGAAATTTGTGCTGAAGAAATTTAATTATAAGTACAAGTGTGCTGTGAAATAGAAAAGGTTGAAAAATACTGATCTAATCTATCTGGTAACCTTTGAGTAATAACTGAATAATAAAAAACTGAATTTTTGTTAATAAAAGTATATTAAGAAATACAGTGGTACCTCGGTATACGTCTGCTTTAGAATAAGTCCAATTCGGAATACGTCCTGTTTGGACGAAACAAATTTTGCTCGGTATACAACTTTTGTTTGGTATACGACATAATTCAACTATACGCGCCATCAATGAACAAGTAGCACTATCGGTGTACTAGACCAGACTAGACGTTCGCGGTGCAACGGTTTATAACTTTGTTTAATTTCTTCTGATTTTAATTCGTAAGTAAAATTTTATTATTTTTATTAATCACGAATCGCAAAAAGGCAAATGAAAAGCGACAGAAAACTAAAAAAATTACTAGAATTACAATGGAACTGATGAAAGAGATTGTTGAGAAATACGAAGGTGGCACGCCTGTTCGAGATTTTAACTGTTGTTTACCGTATTCCGAGAACGACGATATGGACAATCGCGAAAAATAAAGACATTATTAAATCTGCTAACGTTGCGAAAAGAGTTAAATCAATTTCTAAACAGAGATCGAAGACATTAGATCATGTCGAGAAATTGCTTTTGCTTTGGATAACTGAAAAACAGTGCTGGAGACAGCGTATCAGAAGCAATTATTTGTGAGAAAGCTAAAAAGATACACGCTGATCTCACGAAAAATCAAGCAGGAACTAGCCAGGAAAGCGAGGTGTTTAAAGCCAGCCATTTTTTTTACACGAGAACGGATTAATCATTTTTACATTACTTCTTATGGGAAAGGTTGGTTTGGTATAAGTCCAAACATCGGGAACGGATTAAGGTCGTATACCAAGGTTCCACTGTATACAGTAAATCAGATATCTTCTATAGTATGAAAGAATTATGTAAATTGATATGAGAATTCTGTATGAAAAATCAGATCAAAAACAAAGCAACCTGTCTGCAGATGTGGGGGAAAAAACACATTTCAAAATACTATAATATGGTGGCTGGTATGATGGAGGAAACATCTTTCCATTATAATATAAGCATTAGAGTTAGTATATAGTTTTAAAACTTTAGTTTTCTGGTGTTAATAACGTAAAATTGCATAATTCTCTATATTTACATTTGCAATATATCCTAGATCAATTTCTGCAGTTGATACTGATGGTTAGTCAAAAGTGATGACAGATTATATTTAAATATTAATAGTCTTTCAAATAAAAATGAATTCCAAATTTGTTCGATTTATCGAGAGTATACTGATTGCATAACATAAAATTCATAAGATCATTTGAGAATAAGAATCATAAGATCATTAATTTAGATGTTTCACATCTAAATTAATGATCTTATTCTCAAATGCAAATTGACCAATCAGATCTTAGTCTTTAAAATTTTTAGATTTTGAAAATTTTAAAATATACTAAACACATCTGTGTTCAACTGAGATATTAAATGTCTTCATGATTACAAAAAACAGAAAAATTATTTTTATTGGCACTTGCAGTGCACATTTGATGATTCCCACTTTGAAAACTATAACAGTTCAATTTTTACCATCAAATACAACTTCTAGATTGCAACCTTTAGATCAGGGAATCACTTAAAACTTTAAATTATGATCAGAAAGCTATCATATGAAAGTTGTATATTATATTGAAGATGTAGCGTGTAATTTTGGAGTGAACTTGCTAGATGCAATGCACATGATTAAGTTTGGAATGTAAATCCACAAAGCATCATTGCAAATTCCTTTACAAAATCTGCTTTTGTAGATGCTTTAAGTAAATCAGAATTTGTTAACTGTATTGAAAAAGACTAGGCCAATCTTATTACAGCAACAATGGATAAAAAAGTGTTGTTAAATATATTGTCAACATCAGCAATGACTTAGTTGGATTGCAATATGAAAATATTGTAGACCTGTCATCTGTTTGTCTGTCTTTCATTAACCTTGAGAACAGAGTTAGATAGATGAAAGACAAAACCAGATATGGGAACCTTAGGGGCAGGAGGCCTTGATTAACTATATACGAACTTCTGATGCAAATCAGAAGTCATGTTATTTCAATTCACAAATTTTCCCCTGAAGGTGTTAGATAGTTGATAGGCACAACTCTATTCTTAAAAGAAAAGTATGGTAAACAGGGGCAAGTCACTACTAATTTGAGGTGGAGAGCAAATATTTTAAATTAAATAAATTAAAAATATGATTAAAAATTGCAGCCCAGCATTGTGATGACGTCACTATAAATAATTGCTTGTTGTCTGCAGATACTTATCCAAAGACTATGTCATTGCTGAAGTAAAGAAATAAGTGATTAAGGTGAAGAAGAAATACATCCTGTCAAAGATGAATATCCTGCTCTACCTACTTGAGAGCTTTTCTCACTTCCCTACAAAGGGAAGTGAGAAAAGCTCTCAAGCTTTTAAGGAGCTTTCTAGAAACTATATCATTCATAAAATAAGTTGCTTTTGAGGCTAACTACAGTAGAACCTCGATTATCCGGACTAATTGGGGATGAAGGTAGTCCGGATAAGGAAAAATCCGGATAATCGAAACAAATACTTTAATTTGTCTTTTAATGATAATACAACACGTTTTCTTTTCGATGACATATCGGTAATATTAAAAGTAAATACTGTATTTAAATCGTGATCAAATTTTCAAGAAACAAACGTTCGTATTGAATTTGGACTACTACTGACCAACGCTAACAGACTACCTATTGTTTAAAAGGCCCTCTGGTGGCGCAAGAAGACGGATTTTATAAAATAAAAAGCAGTTGAAACTGCATTTTTATGAATAAAAATTTGACAAACTATTTATCGTTTTATGACGATTAAAATTTTTTCGTCGCATTCACGGCTTTTAAGTAATGCATAAACCTTCGAGGCGCGAGGCCCTTTGGACCGCGAGGCATAGGCGGTGGCCCACGTCGTCCATGCCTTACGCCGCCCTTGGTCATAGAAATGATGTAATTTGAATACAAATTATTTATAAATACGTATGTCAAGTTATATTTTTATTACTACGTAAAATATATTTAAGAGTTTACGACCACTGTGCTGGGTGAGGCGTTGAAACAAAAAAAGTTATGCATTCCATCACGTACATAAACAGTGTCGTAATTCGCCAAGTGCAGATCAGCAAATTCGTAAAATTTTTGTTTATTTTGAACAATCCAGATAATCGAAAATCCGGATAATGGAGGTTCTACTGTATATTGAAAACATTGAAATAATGAATCATCAATGACAAACTCATGTAACATACTTTTTCTGTTAATAGTGTCAATGTTTTGTTATTTTTTATATTAAAACACTTCACACTTTTTCCTCCAGCAATTTATTGTTTCTATGGTAACATTTTCAGACATTTAATGCCCATCTTCAGACAATCATACATGTTGCAAACTTAACATGGAACATTACATAATTCTGAAAATCTTGAAATTTCAGAATTATGTAATGTTCCATATTTGAATTTTGTAATTTGTCAATGAGATATTATATTTAAACTTTGGAATTTGTGTGTTCTTTTTTTGGAATTTAAGTTGTGATATTTTAGGTAGTTTTCTGAACATTGAAGTTAAATACATCTGAAAACATTACTGTGGAAATACAAGGGTAGGCTGAAAAGTAATGCACACATGCTTGTAAAACAAGATTATTGTCTCCAAGTGATTTTTTCTTGTATTAGAGGCAGCCTGGCGCCAATAATCTTGCAACATGACAACGCTCATCCACACACCTAGCACGCGACTGGAGATGCTCTGCGAAACCTGAAGTTTGAACTGATTCTTAGCCCTCCTTATTCCCCAGATCTTGCGCCTTGCAATTCCCCCCCCCTACTCAGGGAGACCTCAAGGGTAATCATTACACCTCAGACGATGAGGTGAAGGCTTCTGTCAAGTCCTTGATTCAAGAAAAGTCAGAAGAATTTTTCAGTGACGGAATGAAAAAACTTGTTACACATTGGGAGAAATGTGTTAGCCTTAATTAACGGTGACTGTGTTGAAAAATAAATATATGATTTTGAAGCTTAAGAATGTGCTTTAATGTACTTTTTGTCCAATATTGCTATTTGTTTTTGTTCGTGTTTTACAAGCATGTGTGCATTACTTTTCAGTCTACCTTCATAATAAACTGCTGGAGAAGAAAGTATGAAGTATTTTAGTTTAACAAAATTCAGTTGGAATCTGTGGCTTATATATAATATATATATTATTTTGTATTGGGATATTTATGATCCCATTAAAATAATGAAATATTGAGTTATGGAAAGTACTATTAACTTAACATTTTCTGGTCCATCTACTTCAAGTTATTGAGGGTACTATAATAATAAATTCAAAATCCAACTTTAACATTTTGCTTAACAATTTGTTCAGCTGCAGAAATTTATGTAGGATATCATCTCCACATTAATATTAAACTTGAAATTGTTGTTTTGAATTGTATAAATATTAAAATTTATTACATGTTAATGATTTTAAATCTTGTTAAATTTTAAAATATTCTAATTTGAATAAAATTCTTCTTTGTATATTCTATTCTTATTCAAAGTTTTGTGGATAATATGGTTGTAACATATTGAAAACATTTGAACAGTATAAACATGAAAGTTATGCAAATTTGTGTTACATTTATTAATGTAAAAAAACTGTATTTTTTTATATTATATTGTAGTATAGAAAGATTGTAGTATACATTTATATGAATTGTAAAATGATATTTCATAGAACTTATCTTCATTAAAAATCTTATTAGTTATTTCACTTATAAATAGACTATTTTTAATTGATTCATTTTGGAGTATCTTATATATTAAACAATCTGTCTCAAGATATTGCAAGATTAATCCTTTACAATTCATTCTCATTTTTATTGTATATCTGACAATATTGTGTTAAAAATAACATTACTAATTGGTGCTAATTAATTTCTTCCTGTGGTATGAATACATGATAAAATTTTCTCTAAAAGTTTATTGCCTTTTTTTAGTTTATTATATCAAAATTTTTCAGCCACAGAGATTAAAGATCTTCATAGTTGATATTATTGAAAGAGAATTATTTGATTAAAATTGTTTTTTTTTAAATAGGATAAATTTTTTATTGTTAAAAAATAAGTTGTTTAAATTAGACAATATCATTCCATATAAATAGTTGTTCTAGATATTTCAGGAAAAAGAAATGAAATGTATTGAAGATAAAAGATTCAAAAGAGCTTCAGGCTCTAGTACTTTTGAAGAATATGTCATCATTCATTTAACTCATCAAAGATCAGTTAAATTTAAGAAAGAAAATTTTATAAAATTTAAAAATTCTGAAAAACAAAACTCTTAATTCAATTAACATTATCATATTCAAATATATCAGTGACTTCCTTTTAACATATTTAATGTTAAATTTTATCTGAATTTGTTCAATTAATTTTGCAATGTACAGTATATATAAATGTCTGATGTTATATATTGAAATATATCTAAAACTATGCATTTAAGCAACTTAATTAGTAATAACAATAAAGTAAACTGAACAACTAAACAATACCCATAAAGCTTCTTTTAGCTTAATTTCCGAAAGACAAGAATAATAATTTAGATATATATTAGATATAATGTTAATACCAGAAATAATTTATATTTCGGTATCTATATTTTGATATTTAAATCCTTTCTTCATATTATTTTTCTATCTAGTTACATGAAAAATTAGAAATATATTGATTTTTAAGTTATAAATTTAATCTACGCTAGTATATTTAATATCTGATTAAATATACTAGTTTAATCACATGCAAATCTGTTTGTGCATTTATAACAGGCTCTCAGTTGGCATCTTAACGAAAAAAATCAAGAAATAGCAATGCTAAAAGAACAAATAAAAAATAAAGAAAGTAGATATTCTGAAGAAATTAAAATCCTGACTAATAAGCTCCAGGTAAATTTTAACATGAATTAATTTCTTTTAATATATTTGGATAATTCTAATTTTTTTTATATTATTCTATATGAGATGTTTGAATGAACTTTATATTGATAAATTTACTTTATTTTTCTCACAAAATGAGAAAAGTAAGAAATTTATTTATTTTTTTTATATTTATGTGAACATTTATTTTATACATATTTTTAATAGGAAATGTGTGATTTTTTTAATGTTATCTTATTATAATAATTTATGAATAAATTAATAAAATAATATTAATAAAGTTATTTTTTGATAATATTTGGTTAATTAGTCTGTTCATGATGAAACTGAAGCTCTCAAAAAGGAATTAACAAGTTGTAGGAAAGAGAAGTTCAATTATCAAGCTAAAGTTACACATTTACAAACAGCATTAAAATCTAGTATTAAACAAAATGAAGTAAGATGTTTTATTTCTATTATCTACATTTTATTTAAGTTAAAAATTTGAAAGTTTTTAAATTTTAAATGTAATTTCTATAAATAGCAATTGAGAACGCAAATGCAAACAGGAGGTAGTCTGTTAAATTTGTCGCTACCAGATGCTCCTGCTCCATATGATGAAAAATCAATTGCTTTATTACTACAACAAAGTTCAGTTCTTCCTGAAAGTCGGTATGTATTTATAAACTTTGTAAAATATATCAATCTATATGCTTTCTTTATTTAACTCTTAATGTTTTTTTGTTAGTCCTCTGAATAATTTGCAAGCATGCCTCAATTCTCTGAAACAAGAAATGGCAGTTTTGCAAAAACAGTTAGAAGACCATGGACAAGTAACAAACAATTGAACATTTGAAGAAGAAAAAATTAGTCTCTACTTTGTACAAAATAAATTTTTAATATTTTTTAATAAATGTACTAATTTATTTCATTTCCTTGTTAAATTTATATTATGTAATTGCACTTAATTACTTATGATCAACTTTGTACCCAAATTTTATCAAATATGACAATTAACTATAAAAATTAGATAGATATAAAGGATTCTTAAAAAAAGCATTTAGCATTTATATTACAAATAGTACACACATTACTGAGTAAAAAAAATCTTTAGTAAACCTAGGTCAAACACAAACTGTTTCTGAAATATTAATGATTCTGTATGTTAATATCGTGACTGGCTTATAGGTTTCTACATATTGCATACAACATGGAAAGATAATATTTACCTCAATATATACAGTTGTTCCATGTAATATTCTCCCATTTCCACGCACACTTGGCATCTTAGAGTTATAAACTCTCAAAAATTCCAGGTCTTTGTTGGATTATTTATTTTAGAAATAGTTGTGTTTTGCACTTATATATACTAAGGGATTTTTACTCAGAATGATGTGAACTAGCTACCATATAAATACTGAATGCTTTTTTTAGCACCCTGTCTATTGATTCAAATAAAAACTTTTATTTACCTTGTTTTATTTAAGTAAATTTTAAAAATATAAAGTTTTCAAGAAAAAACTAGTGATTGTTCTAAAATGTAGAAAAACTTATACCTATTTTGCAATACTTTCTATTTAAACTAGACAAATAATTTTATATGAATTTTGCCCCAAAAAACAATGCAAAATTTTTATTATTACGATTATATATAGTTTTTTTGCTTTTTCTTTGAATCGTTTTAAATATGTTGCAATTAGATATCTATTTTCAATATTCATATTTGCACATATGAATTATTTGTTTTGCATGGCTTGGATTCATATTATATCATTTTGTATGTGACAGGATATTTGTTCTTTATTTGTATATAAAATTATATTTGTATATCTCACTGATGCAGTCAGTAAATTATATGTTACTAGCAAAGTATTTTAATTAATTAAAATTTGAAATACAGACACACAGGATCTTGAAGTGCCTGAAGTGATTGGTGATACTAGTCGATTCATAGTTTTATCACTAGGCTTTTTGATGATGATATATTTTCATGCAAAATTTTAAAAATTTTTGCATGGAAATATATATAATGGTATTGAGCACATAGGTTGATAACATATTTGTTCAAGAATTGCAAAAATATATGCATATATGTTATCAACTGTACTTACAATTATATAAATTTTTGATTTGTTATTTTTCACAAATTGATTTGAAAATACGTGCTAATTAACTATTTTCTCATTAAGTTTTGCGTATTATTATTATTATTTTTTTTTTATTGTTCAAAATTTTGATTATTTATATCTTATGGGACCAAAAAATTATTTCAAATGATTTTAAAATATGAAAACAGTTATGAAAATAATTAAATTTATTTGCTTATATTCTTTTGTTGAAGTTATAAAATGGTGCTTATTGTTTTATATATATTGTAAATAAACAGAACATTTTCAAAACTTTAATGTTTACAGTGCAGAATTTTGTTTGACCTATTGTGCATTCATATTTTATATGTAATATTAATATTAGTATGTGGTTTAATGGAATTCAATAAAAATATTGTTAAATTTTGAATATAATTTTGTTGAATATGGTAAAATAAACATATATAAAAGAATCTGCCCTTAATAAATGCAAATAAACAAATAATTAAATAAGAAAAATTTAATTAAAATGAAAAAAATCATCAGGAGTTGCTTAACTTTTCCAGCAACATTTAAAATTTCGGTGGCGCCATCTATTATGATATTTAAAAACTTTTTATATTTTTAATTATAAAATGGCAAAATTAAATTTGTGTAGAGATGATTGTATAAAAATAATTATAAATGCTAATAACGAGCAATATCGCCATAAAATCCGACCACCTTTATCTGCCTACCCCGTCGACCTTTAACCACCAAAATTTAATAGCATCAATCTCCCTAATACTCAAACTTTCTTGCAAAACTTATAAATTTTCGACAAAAAGCACAGGAGTTATTAAGCTTCAAACAGGGTGAACAAAACCACACCTTTAGCATTCGTATACACACACAAAAAAAAACCACGAATATTTCAATTTCTCGACGTTTCAAGGTCCCAGAGTCCAAAAATTAAAAATCTTTGGGGACATTTTTCGCCGTACTTTCTTTCTGTTATTATCTTTAAAAATTTTAACAAAATACTTTTTAACCTTGGATACAACGTATCATTCGGAAAAACGTTACCAAATAATTACGTTGTAAATTAAATTATTACCTAAATGAACTTAAACTAATATATTATATCGAAAATTATTATTAAATTACATAAAATATTCTTATTTACTTGTGTAGAAAAATGACAATGAAGTTAGTTAATAGAAGACGTTGAACTTCTTCCCGTCTCTACTGTTTANATGTTATTCTATTACAAGTCTATCGATGTTTAATAATATCTAATGTGCATCAGGGTCGTAAAAAATAAAAATTTAAATCCTGTGCTTTTTGCATATTAAAAATTATCATAATTCTGTGTTACTTGTAACTTTTTAACTATTTTTAAATTAAAAAAAAACATTCCTGTATAAATAATATAGAAAGAGGTTCATCTGCTATATCTATAATTATTAAAATAAATCTTATTAAAAGTCTATTGTAATATATTTGTTTTATTATTTTCCCAAACCAAATAAATTAAGGGGCCTAAATTCAAATTCTTGAACAGGGCACAGGAATGGCTAGTTACGGCTCTGGACTCAACTATAATCTCGATATAAATTTTAAAATCTTTTTCCGTTCAGAAAATATTAAATTGGGGTGATAAAATGCCGTATTTTACGGCTATTCGAAAATAATAGAAATATATATCTAAATAATAGCCTATATATTTTAAATTAAAAATATATTTAATTTTTTTTGCAGTCAAATTAGTAAAATGATAGCCCTAATTTCGGAAAATATTGCTTAAGATTACTAGAGATTTAGCTCTATTGATCAACGAAAACTAATTTTNTACTTGTGTAGAAAAATGACAATGAAGTTAGTTAATAGAAGACGTTGAACTTCTTCCCGTCTCTACTGTTTATATATAGAAACACCTTTCGAGGGCAATTCCAGACGTCTTAGCTTCACCCATTGCTTGTAGAAGTCGTAGTTGATCATGTTTCGTTTTATACCTAATCAATATATTCATTCATTATTATTATTTTATGTTATTTGGGATTGGAATTTCAGCATCTTCGATCCTATAAGAAAAATTTTCGGTAAAAGATCAGGTAAGTGCGTAGAAAAAAATCCGCAGATGACACTATCATTGTCCCGGTAAAGTGTTAGTAAATCGTTTTTTAAAGGAATTATTTGAAAATTTTGGATTATTAATTGGTTTAGTGAATAAATATTTTAAAACTAATTAATTTTAGATGTTATTTTTAAAATAAATACATGTTATATCTCGACATCACGTCGTTTACCAGAGATTTATGATGATTCCTTTGCGCAATTTTGAATATTGATAAAACTGAGATTAGTTAGATTTATTGATAAATTTTTCTGAAGTGAAAGAACAAACACATTGTCTCGAGAACCTTTACACTTTGGCGCATTTTAACTTAATATGTTCTAAAATTGTCCCTATTAAATTCCTTTATGATGCTAGAAATCATTTCATTTTGGCTCTCTTTCTACTCAAGTTTCATTATATGATATGATTTTTATGTATAAATTGCTTTTCTTCCATATGTTTAAATTAGATAATGTATATATATACTTGATCTGTTAAATAACTCCGTTCTGTGGGCATTATGAGGCTTTTTTTTCAAGCCCAACGTAGGTTCTGCTAGGCCCACAATGAGACTGATAAGATATCCTATTTTACTTTATATCGATTATTACTAAAAGAAAGTGATACTCGAAGATATTTTAATTGTTAAATATACGCATTAGAAATTATTTTCTTACAATATTTTATTAATGTCTAATGATGTTTCGTTATAGCGATTATATTCAATTAAAAGATGCATTGAAAACCAATTCAAATGATCTCTGCACAAAATTTATAGATTGCTAATTGCCCCGAAATTATTAATACATATATATTATTTAAAAAATAAGATTAAAAGTTTATTTATAGTTTCGGCAAGGATAAAATATTCGAGTAATGTTTGTTCTTCCTGCCACGAATCTTTTGGAAGTGGGAGAAAAAGGAAATTAGTTGACGTATGTGGACATCAACGATGTTATTCCTGTATCGTTTCCACCGATAAATGTCCCATTTGTCTTACAGATGGTAACTTTTATTCATTTTTATAAAGTTCGAAAAAATTCAATTTTAAATATAATTTTCTTGAAGGCGTTACGTCTACCAGAAAACGCATGGGTTTCCTCGATAAAATTTTTAATAAAACTAAAGTCGGCGATAAAAAAAGAAGGCTCGCCATCGATTTTATTGAAAATTCCTCGCATAAGCGATTGAGACTACAAAGTAAGTATTGTAATCTGTAACGTGAATCAAAAATGTACTTGTCTAATTTCATTTCAATTTATTAATAGACGAAAATGGAACTTTAACAAATTCGTCGATGAGTATAGACTTTCAGCAAAATGTTTCCAGGAAAGGAACGTTGGAACGTAACATTAAAAGAATTTCAACTCTTTCGAATGCTTCTCGTAAATACGTCATTAGTTTTATTATTAGCTTATAGTATATCTTACTTGTTAGTGTTATTTTTTTTTAAACAGAAAAAACAATTGGTGCTATTTGATGGCGATGTTATTCTATTACAAGTCTATCGATGTTTAATAATATCTAATGTGCATCAGGGTCGTAAAAAATAAAAATTTAAATCCTGTGCTTTTTGCATATTAAAAATTATCATAATTCTGTGTTACTTGTAACTTTTTAACTATTTTTAAATTAAAAATGTATTTAATTTTTTTTGCA
>NW_019384394.1:940331-1032688 GCF_000671375.1 Centruroides sculpturatus
TTTTTTTTTTTTTTTTTTCTTGAAATGTTTGGCGCAGCCAAGCAAAATGTTTGCTAGATCTTTATGTTATTTGGATAGATTTGTTAAATTAAATTCGATTATATTTATAAAAATAATTGTATATCTTTCTTAATATTTATTTCGGATTTATAAATTGTCCTTGTTTTAAGACATTAAATACTTTTTTATGATGTTGTTTAATTTTTATAAAGGTAGGTCTATTTAATATAAATGTTCAGTAACATAACCAGGGAGAGCCCAGAGAATCCGGGTCTCCTTACCTTTGTAAATAAGTAAAGAAAAAATCAAATAAGTACGAAAAAAAATTGAATATGATAAACTTTCCGTATTTCTTCGATTAAATCCCAGGAATTTATTTTTAAAACGTACGTATCCACCGGAATTTATCATCTTGCATCAGGAGACGAATGGGTAAAAATTGAAAGAAATACCTTAATTACTCGAAACTATCGAAACCATTTTAATGGTTGTATTTATGGGTTACAACTACTTTTGAAATAATTAGTGTTTGCGTAGTTAATCTTCTTCCACTTCTGTTAATACGTTGTCATTCGTGTCTGTTGTCAATCAAGATCTTGACTATCATCTTCTGGTTTAAAGTCATCATCTCTTTGGCGAACTCGATCGCGACTTTCTCATGCTCAATATTCGACAATACTGTATTTATAATTTTATTTCAAAAAATCTTTTCATGAAACTTACAATAAAAAGTAGGCCTACTATTTGACTCTAGACAATATGAAGAGGTAGAATTTTAGTTAAACTTCTAATTCTAACTCTAAACTACGTTACCTTATACTGGTGGTGCATCCAGAGAGAAACCAATGGCTCTAGCACCCCAAAGAAAAAGGAAGAAACACTAAAAAATTTTCCAAAAATCTCTTCCTAATTGATTAAAATTTATTTTTTCATTTATATTGTGTCATGTCTCAATTTCTATCCACTTATGAATAAGTGGTCATATAAAGTGAGAATTCGCATTAAAAATAATTTTATCCGTTCAATTCGGCTCCCCAAGATTAATTAAATCCTTATACAGTACAGTACTCGTACTTCAACATGTTTTCCATGCTTTTTCAACCCTGTGTTTATTTGAGACCTGATTTATTTTTAACAGCATCTTTATTCCGCGGGGTTTATTTGACTCTCTGGGTTTAATCGAGGGAATACAGTATTTATGTATATACAATATATGAGTTTACTCTTCCCTACAGCGCTAGTGGCAACATTTATCGTGATACAGCGCTAGAGTTGACATACATCTTGATTTTTTTTGGATTTGTTTGAATGTTCCAAATCGATTTGTCCATTTCTACCCGAAAATATTCCGTTTATATTAGTAGATGTAGTGCATATGCTACCTGTCATTTTCATCATATTTTCTTGGACCTGTATAGTACTGTAATGGTTTTGAAGCCATCGATGATTTCATGCAGTCATCGTTATTGGATTAATGGTTACGTCTGACCACAGTCAGGCTTTTTTTTTCCTTATTTTTTATTATTTCCGTACCGTGAACACTAAGAGGACTTTCATTTTTAATCACGTTTATCATGGGTTAGGCCAGAACCAAAACTTAATTTAAAAATGTAAGTCAAACAAGTACGATTGGTTCATCGAATAATAAAGCATAATAAGTCAATAAAATTAGTTTAACCAGAATTATTCACTTGTTTTCCACCGTAGCTACTGCTTATCTAATTCTGGGTATCAATCAATTTTTACCACAATGCTACATCACTTACAATGTCTCTAATTTTGGTTTTTAATTTATGGCAACCCTATACAAGGGTGAATGTACAAGTACTGTACATTGGCACGTTCTAATTTGGACCACCCTAATATCAGTTCTAATTACGCTACTGTAAATGTTTTTAAATATGATGGAACCGATTATTCTTAATTTTCTATTTGAGTATGTTTTTCACTTTTAACAGTTTTTAAAATCTCGTAGATATTTCAAAAAGAAAACGTTGTATTAATTCAAGGAAGACCCGGCTGTGGAAAAACTTCTATTATTTTGCGGTTGGTAGATTATAGCTGCTTCGGAAGAAAGAACGGTAAACTAATGTATTAAGATTTTACTTTTAAGCTATTAGGAACATTTATATATGTGAACTGTTATTGCTATAAATTCATTTTTAATATGTATATTTTCTTTAGAAGAGTCGATTGATGTAGCTAATATTTCTTGCCTTCTAAAACTTTCAAAACAAATCGTAGGATATCACTTCTGTCAAAAAGGCAACAAATATACTACTTTAGTTCCTGAATTTGTTCATAATTTAGCAGCACAATTATGTCAAGCTCCTATTCTTCTTCCTTATAGAAATTTATTATTAAACGAATTTAGGTATTTTTTCATAAAAAATTTTTTTAACTTTATATATAAAATGTTTAATGTTTTACACTTATTAATATTGTTTTCCTTCAGATATCACGAAATTCTCTCTATGGAATCGTGCATTTCCGATCCTAAGACAGCTTTCATTCAGGGAATTCTCGAACCAATAAAGTTATTAATTAGCAACGGAAGTATTATGCCATCAAATTGCATTCTGGTAATCGATGCTCTGAATGAATCGGAAGATGAACATATTAAAAAATTAAAGCCCTTTTTGTTAAATATAATTTCAATATTACCTTCATGGATAAAGGTTATCAGTTGATCTTTTTTTTTTTCTAAATTCACATTTATTATTATTATTTTTTTTAATAGTTTTGTTCGTTTAGATTATTCTTACTTCGAGAGATTCTATTGAAGGTCTATCGATCATTTCACTCGACGATATCGACTCAAATGATAATATTCGAAAAGACATTTATGATTTTATTAATAAACGAATTGAAACCAGTTCCGACATACAATCTAATATATTAAACAACAGAACAAGTTCGAATGGCACCTTTAACAACAGGTAAGCAAAACTTTTTATAGATATAACGGATCAATTTTAGATGTTTTCTCGCTTAATTTTATTTTTAACTTTTTACGAATGTACTCTGTATTTATTATCTTTTTGAATACAGAAATTTACTTGTTAAGAACAGGATATAATAGACAGGAGCGTCCACAGAAAATTTTCCAGGGAGGTGGAACTTGAAGATAAATAATTACATAAATAAATTTTTATATAATTATTTAATTTTTTGGGTTTTTTCACAAGTAGATTAGAAAATACAGTCATGGTAGAGAGTGTAAGGTTACATATCTCAATCACTTTTACAATTATAATTTGTAAGTTTTTACTCTATTCCAAAGGATGGCAAGTGTCCCGTTTGTCCCTTTTGCTTTTTTTTTTTAACAAGTAAAATACGTACAACGTTTCTTTATTATTAAATAGTAGTCCTAAAGATTTTATTCTTATTAGTAAAAATATGGTTAATTTATAGAGGTAGGAACCACTATGCCTCCTAAGTTTTCTCTGGACCCGAGGAAAAATCCCTAGTTTTTCTTCTTCTTGACGATCTTGGAAGTAACCCTATTAATAAAAATTTTAATTCTTAAGTTTTCTTTATTTAATCACATTTTCTCCAATAAAAAGTTTTCAATATTTATCATCATCTTCTTCCTTTATCAATAGTCTATATTTTAAATCTAGACTTCAAATCAGAGAATCATTCCGGAAGAGACAACTTATGTCTTCCCTTGATCAAAAATTAAAAATAAAAGAAATAAATATAATAAAATAAGAATATATTTTCTCTTTGAAATATATATTTATATTATATGTTATTTTTATATCTATCTACAAAAAAAAAAATATTCACACACAAACTTTTTCCCGATATCCCCTAACGATATCTGGATAAACCAGTGCTTCAAAATGATGAATAACACCTTCAAGAAATCAAAATAATAATGATAACAATATTATCTTAAAATTATATGAGAAAATGCTGATTAAATTATTTATCCAGTCCTTTTATCAAGCTTATTGATAAAGTTCTAGCGTTATCCTTATGACTCAGAGCCGTAACTAGGCAGGTGCAACAGGTGCATTCGCACAGGGCCCACTTGGAAGGGGGCCCAAACTGCTGTTCACAAGAAATTATAGTTTTAAATCTTGAATTTTTCCTCCTTTTTTATTGGCGATTACATTTTGCCTTATTTAGACCCTAGATGTCTGCTCACCAGTGTTCCCAACCGTGGCGACTTTTAGAGGGACGTAGTGAGATAGCGGAGACCGCAGACAAATCAGCCAAAAGTAGCGACTTTTGAAATTTTGTTTATTTATTTTTTGAGAAATTTAAATTTATGTTTATAGTTTTCAAATTTATAGATTTTTCTCTACTTTATAGAGCTCTCTGGCGACGACTAATATTATTACGATATACAAAACTGTATTTCTAGATTTTTCTACAGTGTGCAGAGCTAGAAATCTGTAAAGGTAACATTTTGTAACAAAAATAAATCTGCCCGAGGATTTTTTTAAAATTACTAAATTGAAAACGGTAACTCCCGAATAAAATCTTAGTCTCGAGGTTGTAAAAGGCGTGCAGAAATTCTGACATAACTTTTTGCTTTATATTAGTACCCATATGTGTTGTATACCTCAACGGCGGTAAGCGAACTATGCGGCCTCGAAGGGGCCCCCGAGGTCTTTAATATGATACTGGAAAAAGGCTAATTTTTGCTTTCTCTATGGCTCTTCTTTATAATACATGAGTGTTGCTGATTTAAAAAAAATCAGCTGCAGATCTCGCTGTTAAATATAGCAAAGATTTAAAAAAGTACGAATTCACAAGTGAAATTGAAAGTTTTAAGTTTGAAGTAACGACTCTTATACAAAATATAGAAACTGCGTTTTCGCTTAATATTCTACAGGCTCTTCGTGATTTTGGTTTAGTTGAGTCTTACCCAAATATCAATGTCGTTCTTCGAATATTTCTAACTCTTCCCGTTTCTATTGCTTCGTGCGAGAGAAGTTTTAGCAAGTTAAAATTAATAAAAAATTTATTAAGATTAAATATCGGGCAAGAACGATTGTCCAATATTTCTATTATTTCAATAGAATACATTATCATTAAAAATACTAATTATGATCATGTAATTAATGAATTTGCTGAAATGAAAGCCAGAAAAGTTCAATTAAAATAAATCTTATTAAAAGTCTATTGTAATATATTTGTTTTATTATTTTCCCAAACCAAATAAATTAAGGGGCCTAAATTCAAATTCTTGAACAGGGCACAGGAATGGCTAGTTACGGCTCTGGACTCAACTATAATCTCGATATAAATTTTAAAATCTTTTTCCGTTCAGAAAATATTAAATTGGGGTGATAAAATGCCGTATTTTACGGCTATTCGAAAATAATAGAAATATATATCTAAATAATAGCCTATATATTTTAAATTAAAAATATATTTAATTTTTTTTGCAGTCAAATTAGTAAAATGATAGCCCTAATTTCGGAAAATATTGCTTAAGATTACTAGAGATTTAGCTCTATTGATCAACGAAAACTAATTTTTATTTAAATATAATACATCATATCCCTCCTGGTTCGAAACCATGTTTATGTAATGTTTAGCTTTGCTGATTGATCTTATATAAAGAAATTATTCTGCTGTAAATCACCTTGTATTGGGACCACATTTGGTGGGTACTGAACACATATTTTATTCAATACCTCGCACAATTACATTTGAATAACCTGTAATGTAAAACATACCTTTGCCGACTGCTTCATTATGAAATAAAGAATCCTTCCGTTCGTGTTTCATGCTGGTCTTTTATGCGAAGATATTTCATAGAATAAGAATTCAATCCCTTTATAGAGATACAGATGCATATGAAGACTTTACAGATGCGATTGCTAATTAATTTGTTCTGTAATGAGAAATAAACCATAGGAAAAATCTTCGATTCCATTAATAAATTATAATTCTGCTATTATTTTTTTTACAGATTTGCCAAATTTTTGAGTACAACTAGCCAAGGTTGCTTCCTTTACGTAGATAACATTCTTAATATGATGGAAAAAAGACACTTGGTAATCAAGAGTGATAGTTTCCGTATTATTCCAACTGATCTAGACCAGATGTACTTATTAATGATGAATATAAAATTTAATACTCTCACCTCGTTTGAAAATGTAAATATGTGAATATTAAATTGATTTAATTATATAAAGATGTATATAATTTTATATAAATTTTTATTACTAATCGTTTCAGATAAAACCTATTATGGAAATCTGTATAGCAGCTATATATCCCTTGACTATGCTAGAAATTTATTATACTCTTAATTCTGGATTAATTCGTCATTTTGTTAGTTGGAGAAACTTTTTAGATGTATTTGATGCTCTGATATCCTCTAACATTCTCTGTAAAAGGAATGATGGAACTGTCATGATCATTCACCCAACATTAATTGACTGGTTAAAGAATCAAAAAGAAAAATTTTATATAAATATCAGGTAAGATCTAGGCTATATATTAGCCACTATTTCATTTGTTTGTATTCACACCTGCGACTAATTAGGTAAATTTTTAAAGTTTCTTTGTGTTATAATTTTCCAGCATTAGATTTTAGATTTATTCTATATATTAAAAAATTTATCTGAAATATAAGAAATCACATTTTGCATTAACCCCCATCTTGATTGGAATCAAAGCGTAGGATATCACGGACGGAAATCAACTGATTCACAATAAAATAAAATAATTTCGAGAATAAATGCGAGTTAGTAGGACTGACACATTCTTATTATAAGAAAGACACATTTTATTACATTTTCAATTATCCCTCTTAGCGGACAGAAAGAATTAAAAATGAAAGAAAAAAAAACTTGAATTTCAAAAGTATTTATGGTTGAATATAAACTCATTTCAACCGCATCGGTTTGTCTTCCTTTTAAAATGCACTGTTCTTGCCATGCGAATTATATTATAAACAATCAATTCAAGTTTTTATTTTACAGGAATGGTCATGCAATGATTGCTTTACGATTGATGCGCTTGGAACATCCTGTAGAAAGTGAAAAGATTCTTGAACTATCCTACCATATCTTAAATGCTGAAATGTTTGAGAACGAATCCTTAAATGCTCTTGCTCTTCTTTTAAGCAGCTCGGATGTAAACACTGCTTTTAGCAATCCTCGCAATTTATCTAATCCTGATTTCCAAGTAAGATATTAATTAAATTAATAAGTTAAAATGTAATAAATTAAATTGAAGTGCTCCATTAATTTTTATTTATTTATTTAATTTTAGATTAATAAGTTACTTATGAAAGCAAAAGCAGATCCAGATTTCATTACCGATTATTTGAATGGATCTAGTGCACTCTCTTGTTTTTCATATTACGGTTGTATGGATTTAGTAGAATTATTAATCAAACACGGTGCCGACTGTAATATTAAATCCAAATTGGGACAGACTGCTTTGCATTTAGCTGCTGAAAAAGGATACATTTCAATCATTCGTATACTGATAGAAAATGGTTGCCAAGTAAACGAAATTTCTTATTTACTTAAATAAATTAAAAAAAAAAAAACCGTATATGTTTTATCGAAACTTATCTTATTTTCAGATAAATCACGTTGATAAGAATGGTGCCACAGCTTTAGTTTTAGCGGCATCTAAAGGACATCTAGAAATTGTACGCCATTTGTTAAGTTACAAGTTACCGGATATCATTAAATCTTTTAGTCAAAATACAGAGAAAGCGCTAATTGCATCTATTTTAGGTGGCCATTATGATGTATGAATATTTAAAAATCTACTCTATTTAAGTTCATTAGTTCTACCGTTCCTAATTGTTTCTTATGTTATAGATTTGTAAGTTTTTTCTGGAATCAAAAACACTACTCAACTACATGGATCCGGAAAGTGGTCACACACCATTAACTGCGGCTTGTACGGTTGGTCACCGTGATATTGTGGAATTATTAATTAAACATGGTACTCCGATAAACGTTAAAAATAAGAATGGAGTTTCCGTCATGGCTTGTGCCGTTTCAGAGGGACATTTGGATATAGTTCAATATCTATTGAACTACATCCGTCCTAATGAATTAGATAAACAAGTAGATGAAAAGAGTCGCACTCCATTGATGATTGCAGCTAGTAAGGGGAAAATTGATATTATGGATGTATTGGTTTCAAAAGGTAAACAACTGAATGAGATAATTCTTTGTTATCTGTAGATTAAACTTTATATAATCATTCTGAATTTATTTATAGGAGGAGCTCTGATTACAACAAAAGACGAAAATGGTTTTTCCGCATTATCCTGGGCTTCTATGAATGGTCAGATCCAAGCTATTACTTGGTTACTGGAAAGGGGAGCCGATATTAATGGCACAGATTCTTTTGGAAGAACTCCTCTAATTTTATCAGTTACAGAATCTAATGTAGAAGTCGTTAGTAATCGTATCTAAAATTAATTTTTGAATTATATTTTACTAAGATTGTAATAATTCATATTAATCTATTTAGGTACAAATGCTTCTGAATAACGGAGCTTGCATAAATCATGTAGATAAAAATGGTTTTACAGCAATAGACAGAGCAATCGAAATTTCTAACATAGCGATTGTAAATATACTCTTAAAAAGCGGAGCTAAATTAGGTAAATACTTAATCTAAAAGCTATACTTACTGTTAAATTAAATTAAATATATTTAATATGTTTATAGGTCCGCAATCTTGGGCGACTGCCGATAATAATCCAGAAATGATTATGTTGCTCTTAGGAAGATCATGGAATAGAATTAAATCAAAGGTTAAAAAAATTAAAATAATGGTAGTTTAATTTAATGATTACAACAATGATAATGGTTAAAATATATTTTAGGAAGAAGAATTTCGAAAATCGGAAGTTTTTACACACACTTCATCTTGGTGGAAACTTTACGTAAGATAATCCTCTCAGAATATTTTATGATGATTTTAATGGGTTGATAGAGATTTAATTACTTTTTTTATCTACAGGAATGTCCTTTAACGATGAATGGTGATCAAACTTTGTAAATCATTAAATGCCTGCATGTTGTGAGTTTAAGATGTAATCTAACCTTAGATACATTCCAGATTTATAGTTCCTTATTTATATGAGCAAAAAATCAAACTGAAGTTTGTGTTCAATATAGGTCTGTTATAAATTTGGAATTTGATCTATAAACTGTTTGAATAAAAAGATTTTGTTTTGAATATTTTTCTGAGTTATTGATTAATTTTTTTATAAATAAATTTTTTAAATCAAAATTAAATATATATATATATATACAAAATATAAAAACACATATTCTACGAATATATTAAATATAATATTATACATCAATTTATAAATTATATTTACTTGGCGCATAAAATGTTCTGTTTAAAATATACTACAGACTTTCGAAACTAATTCTACACACACTAAGTATAGTTAATTTAATATATTGGAGAGAAGTACGAAGGGATTTAAAGACTACTTTGTTTCATTTTCGCTGCTTATTAATCCTAATTTCTTGGCGATATTTTTGCATTTGTATGTAACTTCTTCTTGAACCAAATTGAATGACATGGCAATGAACGCTAATCCTATTATCAGATAGATGCAGCAAATTATGAGTTTAGCTTGGCTCCCTTTGGCTTGTGGATTCAAAATAGAACTTCCGGGAACTAAATCGCCGAATCCTATCGTGCTCAAAGTAATGAAGCAGAAATAAGCACTGTCTAAATAATCCCAATCTTCCCATAAATCGAAAATCAGAGCACCCAGACATATATAAAAAGTAACAAACAAAAGAACGACAAAAATTGGAACACCTTTTCTTCCTTCTACTTGTTCTGAATGTGTTTTTATATTAATTTCTGTTTTAGGAAGGTTTTCACTGGGTGATATATCCACCGAAGATATACATTCTATTTGTTCTGCTTCAGTATGATTATTTATTTCTTCCAAACACACGTCCTTTGCATTTTCATCACTTTTTCCTCGTTTTCTCGTACATAATTTACACGAAATATGATACAAAACTGTAAAAGTCCTAGCCAATAAATTTCCAATGTTACTTAGGAATAAAAGCATAAGTGGTATGCCCAATAAGGCGTAGAATATAGTTGTTATTTTTCCAATTCTTGTTTTTGGTGCAATATTTCCGTAACCTAAAAAAAGAAAGAAAAATGAATGAATGATTTTTACATAAAGATAAAATTAATGTTACATGAAACTGTCCTTATCTTTCATTTAAGTATTATCTAAAATATGTGCTGCATTTCTTTTCTGAATAGATAAAAGTGTTTAAAACTTTCATTTTAAGTTTGTTAGTTATTGATGAGATATACAAAGTTAACATAAAAAATAGTGTCAGTTTTTAAAATAAAAGTTGTAACTCTCCTAGGGTATTCATAAATAACAGAATACAATACAAACATGATTTATAAAAATATTATACATATCTATATATGAATTATTTCAGTTTATTAAGATTTCTATTTTAATTTTATCAGATGTAAAATTTATATAACTTAAATGAAAATAATTCAGTTATGATAAAGACATTACACCAGGTGAGTCAAAAGTATATTGCACCCTTTTCATTCAAAAATTACTGAAGATATGTTAATTTTTTTAATTAATATAGTTACATAGGAAGTCATGTATAAGGTTGGACCTTCTTGATTTACCTTGGTAATCATTTTCAGGGCAAACAAAAGTGGTCTCATTTGATTCTCCATACATGACTTTAACAATCTTCAGTAGCCTACTTTTGAAAGAAAAGGATGCAAGAAACTTTTAACTCATACTGTATAACATCTGAAATGCTTTCACAAAAATGATTTTAAGAATATAAAGAATGAAAAAATTTTTGGTAGTTTACAAAATACAAAACAATTATAAATATTGTAATCTTTTTCTATTTAACTCGGCATAGTTTCCTCTAATTTGAATGCTAAAGCAGTGGGATTAATGTTACAACTTCAAGTTCATGACTTGCAGCCAATTTTTATTAGCTCTGATTTTGTATATCATTGCCAAGAAAACTTGAAAGGCTTAATATTTTAATCCAGATTCAATGCGACTGAGATTTACGTGGTCTTACTTTAAATCATTTTGAAATAACACGATGTTATAGACCTAATATATGTCGTGTTAATAAAATAAATTTATATACATATATATACAATTACACGTTTAAAGAACTTAACTTTCCAAACTCTATTGTATTTCTAATGTATACTCTTAACATCTGCGATAAATTAAGTTGCGAAATATTAAAAATAGGTTGAAAGTACGTCTACTTTCAAGTCGATATCCAATCTGTTATTAAATTCATGACGTTCTGGTTCTTAGTAGAGAAAAACAAAATTTAGATAAGTCATTCATGTTGTAATTTCGGCAATTTGATACCGAATATTCAACTACGTGGTATATACACATAGCCTAAAGATACTCTAAACACACAGTCAACCCCCCCTATAACACTGTTGATTATTTCGTTTTATACGAATTCCATGTTGTACGAGTCAATTAGATTTTACAAATACGTGTGCCGGGCTGTGAACGGCTCAAGTATTTGTAAAATCTAAGTGACTCGTACAACATGGGCGAAAAATCGATAACGGTATTAATTGGCTGCAGTTTTAATTTAAAAAGGATTTTTATCAACTTCAGCCAGATAAAAATAATCTAAAGAATAGTAAAAGAGACTTCAATAACTTTTTCATTAAATACTTTATACTCGTATACTATACGTCTTTATACTTACTATATATCAGATTCTGTTAATAGAAATGAATCTGTTTAAAATATTTTTTACACAATAATAAAGTACAGTATAAGTGTAAATTATTAAATAATCAAATAAAATAATTTTGCCTAGGTGGTTTTGGCTGTCATCTTATACTAAAATTAATAATTAGTTTTCAATTAAATTATAAATCCTATAATCCTATAGCCTAACAGGCTATAGGGTTTTCGCTTACAATCTATTCAATTAAATTACAAAAATATTCATATAGTTTTATTTATCAGTTGACTATACTTATTTCTACTTTATTATTTATATGCAGGTTATATACATAACAGTATCTGAGATAGTGCCTGCTTCATCTTTAAAAAAAAATCCAACAACGAGTTGCTTAGCTTTCCAGCAACATTAAAAATTGTGTGTTATGATATTTTATCATTAAAAACTTTTTACATTTTTAATTATTATATAATGGCAGAAAGCTTAATTTTGGGGTAGGGATGGGTTTTATAAAAAATTGTAAATGCTAATAAGAAGTAGACTCGTCATCAAATCCGATCTTACACGAGATACGACATACGAACTCTCTTTATCTCCCTGTCCCGTCGATCTTTAACAACAAAAATCTAATAGTATCAATCTCCCTAATACACACAACTACCTGCAAAATTTTAGAAATTTTCGACAAAAAGCACATGAGTTATAAAGCTTCAAAGAGAGGGAACAAAATCGTGCCCCCCCCACACACAATAACATCCATACATACAGAAAAAAAACCCGAATATTTTAATTTCTCGACGTTTCAAGGTCTCCTTTGTCCAAAAATATAAAAATCTGGTGGTGTCATTTTTTGACCGATCGCCATACTTTCCTCTCTATCATTCACAACAGAACCGGGAAAGCCAAGTTTTATGAATATAAATTAGCCAGTTTCTTTACAAAATTTACCCTTTAAATAAATAAGTTGTAATCAGATTATCTATATAAATAAAAATGTAAATGTTCGTTTTGTTCGAAATCTTAAATCTCCGAAAGTTCCTAACCGATTGCTTTGAAATTTTGACACAACGTTGCATTCGAATACGCGTGTTTTTATATTATATAGATATCTTCTGTATCTGTATATCTTCTAGAATTAATAAACTTATGCTTGAAAAATGGTATGTTACTTTTTTATTCTTATTTATAACCATACAATCATAATTAAATTATTTTATTATTGACTGTTAATAACATAATTTAGTTCTATAATTCGAGTTTCTAGAACAGATCAATTCTAAATGTTTTCAAACTATTTTTTTTTTATTAACACTTTAAAATGTTATATTTTTCTTTAATGGCTAATTATATCCATTGTTTATAAAAATTTTCCAAGTCTTTATAAATATTAACATTTGAAAATTACTGTAACATTTTCATTTCTTTAAATAATATTCAACGTTTTTAAAATAACAGAAAACAAAATAAATAATTGTTAAGCAATTTCAAAAAGTGTTATTTTGAATTATGACTCTGTCATAAAAATGATTATAAGGAAATACATATTCTTTTTTCTATACAATGGCAATGTTCCTTGGATAAAAGATGACTCTCTCTTTTAACGATGTAAAATAATTCTCAGAAAATTAAACAAATTAAAATAATAACGAGTCGAGTCTGAACCGATTAGACAGACAATCTGTTCAATCTCTGATAATTCTTTATGAACTCAAAAGAAAAGGAGCTGCTGGAAATACCAAACAAGCGAGGTGCATAACCTACAAATTTACAATAGACTGGATGCTAGTAAAGATAAAGAGTAATACACACACAGTTTTGAAGGAAATTGTTTTAAAATTTCACCAGATCATTCCCGTGCAAATAGAAAGTTGTTTTATTATTTTATCAATATGTAGGTTGAAAGTAAGCTTAGAATCAAATATAAGACCTACATCTTCAATTTATGAGACAATTTATAAACTATTCCTAACAATAAAACAATAATACCGTAATTGTGTATCGTGTAATTGTATACCGTGGTGTAGTAATCAATATTAGTGAAAATAACTTATATATAGGTCTACATTACTACATTATTATATGCGGAGATTGTTTGAAAAGTAGCGATCCTACCTGTGAAGGAGTTGTCGAAACGAAATAAAGTTTGTGGCATTTTGAAGCACAACGCTCAGCATAAAATTTCAGCCTCTGGCTTTTCCGCCCAACAGTGCCATGTGGCAGAGAAAGGGCGCACTGTCAGTAAAGGGGGAGACATCCGTGACTGAGGATCGTGTGAGTCTTCGAGCAGTTATTCATTATCCTTCTTGTTCCCAACATTCAAACGACATCTGAAAGGACAATGTTTCAACAGTGATGATGCCATCATGGATGCTGTCCGTGAATGATGTGTGGACTAAGACAGATCTTTTTTCACCAAGAGTTTGAAAAGCTAGAGCACTGATGAGAGAAGTGCATCATAATCCAGGAGAACTATGTAGAAAAGTGTTAAATGTCATTTGCCTGGGATAACTCCTTCACAGATAGGATCACTACTTTTCAATCAACCCTCCTCTATACAAATAAATAAAAATGCGATTCAATTCTTATTTTTATGCCGTCATTTATGTAAATTAGTGACGATTTTAGGCGTAGACAATCTAGACTAGATGTCTAGAGCCCAGCGTTTTTATAGGCTTTAGACAATTAAAAATATGTCTTCGTTCAGTACTTGAAATACATTAGGCTACCTTGGATCTTAGGCTATCTTAGATCTTATGTAATACCAAGGTTATTGTTTTATTGTTAGGAATAGTTTATAAAATCCGATACAAAACATGAACCCAAGGTTATTGTTTTATTGTTAGGAATAGTTTATAAAATCCGATACAAAACATGAACAAATGCATCTAGGCTATAGTTTACAGTTTATTTAATTCATTAATTCGATTTTACTAACAGGAAAGAATTGAAAGCAGTGGCACATCCAGAAGCAAAGCTCAAGAAGGGCGATTTTAATCCGTGTAATAAGCAATATAGATTTAATATAAAACTTTAATTCTTTTACTAATTATTTAAAATAAATAAAATAAAATAAACGGCATTTTTTCCATAACTGCCGTGGGTTCAACCAGGTACACAATGGGAGACACAGGGTAATGAGAGACAAGACCCGATATATTTGGGATAGATCACATATAAAGAAAGTCCTGGGATTCACTCGTATTCAATCCCATGTCTTCTAGAGTAATAGGCTGACAACTTCTTAGGAGTTCAATTGCTCCATCAACCTCCCTCTCGATTCGGTAGTGACTGAAACTATCATTTTAAAATAGAATGATGGGAAAATCCATATACTGTAATACAGTATTGTTTTTATTTGATTTTGCTGGACT
The DNA here is from genome assembly GCF_000671375.1 of Centruroides sculpturatus. NCBI lineage: Eukaryota > Metazoa > Arthropoda > Arachnida > Scorpiones > Buthidae > Centruroides > Centruroides sculpturatus. The sequence continues at coordinate 955,417 of NW_019384394.1, forward strand.
TTTTATTAAACCGTATTCTTAAAAAAATGAAATCTAAAAATTCTGAAATAANTAATTTTATTTTTAACTTTTTACGAATGTACTCTGTATTTATTATCTTTTTGAATACAGAAATTTACTTGTTAAGAACAGGATATAATAGACAGGAGCGTCCACAGAAAATTTTCCAGGGAGGTGGAACTTGAAGATAAATAATTACATAAATAAATTTTTATATAATTATTTAATTTTTTGGGTTTTTTCACAAGTAGATTAGAAAATACAGTCATGGTAGAGAGTGTAAGGTTACATATCTCAATCACTTTTACAATTATAATTTGTAAGTTTTTACTCTATTCCAAAGGATGGCAAGTGTCCCGTTTGTCCCTTTTGCTTTTTTTTTTTAACAAATAAAATACGTACAACGTTTCTTTATTATTAAATAGTAGTCCTAAAGATTTTATTCTTATTAGTAAAAATATGGTTAATTTATAGAGGTAGGAACCACTATGCCTCCTAAGTTTTCTCTGGACCCGAGGAAAAATCCCTAGTTTTTCTTCTTCTTGACGATCTTGGAAGTAACCCTATTAATAAAAATTTTAATTCTTAAGTTTTCTTTATTTAATCACATTTTCTCCAATAAAAAGTTTTCAATATTTATCATCATCTTCTTCCTTTATCAATAGTCTATATTTTAAATCTAGACTTCAAATCAGAGAATCATTCCGGAAGAGACAACTTATGTCTTCCCTTGATCAAAAATTAAAAATAAAAGAAATAAATACGACGGTCCAAATGCCAAGGGTACTATACCCAAAATGGTAGACAGACATCCTTGTATTACCGGATAACCCGCAGCATACAGAGAAGCTTTGATCTTTTTTTCGGAAGACTCCTCCTGGCAACACTTGTACGCGTAAGCCACGTGAGCCGAAAAGTCTACGCTGAACCCCGCACTCATTACTAATGTCATGACCGAGACCAGATCTAATTTCACCTTCCAGCAGTTCATGTAGCCCACAGTTTGTATCAAAATACAAAGTACGTTCAGGGTCACGCAGACGGTAATTCGAACGTCTTGTATTAGAATCAGGAGTATTAAACTCACCATACCTAAGGCGACACCCACGTTTTGCACACACATGGCCAGCACGTTTAAATATTGATCGTATATGATGAACCAGAAATTATAGACAAATACCCGGTGTTTGCTACCGTCCGCGATACGACGCACATCTTCCAACATAAATTTTTCATCGCTTCCACTTCTGACGTCTTTTGAAATCACAAAACACCTAGAGGCTAGAATTTGGTTTCGTTCTTTATTCCACACTAGGTCTTTTCGGAAAGGAGAGAAAGGTTTTATTCTCAAGAATACCCGTTTCAGTCCTTCTACGAATCCTCGAGAATCGCTGGTGTTAAAATCTTTCATCAAATAGTTTAGTTCGTCATTGCGAATGAAAGAAAGATATTCTCGTATCCAACATATAGAGAGCTCGGATCCGACGTAAGGAGCATTCTCGAACGTTTGTAAAATTTTCTCTACGTCTTCCTGTACATTAGAATTAGAATAGTCCAAACTGCGATTGAAAACTATTTGTATCGGGTGCGGATAGTCTGTGAAATATCGATAGTGCCCCTTAATAAATTTCGTAACGTAAGAGGAATAGGGAAATGCATCCACGAATTCGAGCCCTTGTTTCATATTTCTCATATTGTACACGCTTCCGGCAACAATACTACAAAACATGATTATTACCACCAATTTTACTATTTTCATACAGAGAAGATTTCCCAGTTTTTCGGAGACGTATTTCATGGCCACGTCACTTTTGTCAGATTCCGTCTTGCCTTTTTCGATTTCGGACGTTTCATTTTCTGAAAGTAAAATATTGTAAGTAATTATTTAATATACAAAACACGCGAAATATGCAAATTGAAGAGTTACAGTACACCCAAGTAACTTTTTATCGCCGAAGTCGTGTAGACCTTGGAAAGGTGAGCTAAATACATATATGTATACAGTATATTAATCTCAAGAACGGAGTTAGATACATAAAAGTCCAGACCAGAAATGAAAAGTTTAGAGACAGGAGGGCCCGATACACCAACTTCCGATTTGGTCTGAAGTCACGTGAATTCAGTTCCAAAATTTTCTCCAGACAGAGGACCGGCACGGCTCGATTGTTATCGGGAGAGGTACGATGTGCAGTACAGAGGCAAGACATCACAAAATCCATACCAAATATGGAAAGTTTAGGAGATACCAGTGAACTATACACGAACTTTCCGTCAACCGTCCAGACCGAAAGCGACGTGATTTTTTTAAATTTTTAATTTAAAAAACACTCGCATCCCGTTAAAATTTAAACTTCAACTGCCGTTACGTTGAAGATTTCACTTTACATTTAATTCTATCGGTTGTCAAATGATCTTTAGTCTCCGCTTATAATAGAATTTTACACAGAAAATCGTTCTATGCCGAGATTTTTTCCGTTCGGTAGAAGGTTCCTTTTACAAAGCTTATAGGTTAGAACTGTGTAAAGCTTTTAAGACTAGTATTGAAAAATGTAGAAAAATATTTACAAATACTTAAGTAACTTAAATAATAAGTTTTTATAAAGTTTTCGTTAAAAACAAAATCTTAAAATTATTAATAATTAAAAAGCACTTGGAAAGGTGAGCTAAATACAAAAATACAAATATCATAAAAAATTAATTAATAAAGCAGGTTTATTCATCTCGTCGATAAAGTAAACAAAACGAGATTGACATTCAAAATATAATTCAGATATAAATGATTCAATTAATTTCAATTGGAAAAATTGGTCTTAAAATGGTAAAATCCTTAAAAACAGAAAAGAAAAACACCAATTAATTACTGTTTGAAAGATATCTAACGACTGATTCTAAAGATGTCTTACGACTGATTGCGCACCAACCCAAAAATCTATGCAAGAAAACGTTCGAATTTCTACCAATTCCGGATTAATTATAGTTACAACTTAAAGTACAACTGTAAAATTCTAAAAATATCGTGGATGTGCCGGGTTTGTAAGTTAGGAAGGGGGAAATGTTGGATGCTCTGTTAGTTGGCCGTTAATCTCCCTTTAAGAATAGATTAGACTAGACGTGTTTATATTATTGCCAATCATAATATTATCACGCGAGAATTCCTATCAAATATTCACTTACCGATATCTTTTCGTTTGACGGGATAACAAAGAAACGAATGTAGGCGATGTTGCTCTCTGTAACCGTCGAGTGCCATCAGAGCTCCGAAGAAGAAGATTTGGTAGATGAGATCGAACAACACAGACACAGCACTGTACGTGCAGAAGATGCGAACAGTTTTGTAAGGCGAAACGAGTCCTACGCAGAAACAGACCAAGTTGGTGAAGGAAGTTATGGAGATGGATACTCCAGCTTCGGAAAAGGCTTCGCTCATCCTTTTTTTCACGCTATCTTCTTTGTTCGTTCGTCTCCAAGAAGCCACCAAGACGAAGGAATCGTCCATGCCTATGCCTGTAAAAATCTTTATCTTTATCTGTGAATTTCGAAAGAAATAATCGGAGAAAACGTGACACAGAACGATAGAAATTCGCCACGTTTCTAACGTTTCTCAAAAGATTTCGATTTTCTTGGCAAGAAACAAATTTTCGGTTCGCACTCAATGTTTAGCAATATTATTAAGAGAAGTTATTTGTATAAAGGAAAAAAATGTTTCCTTTCCTTAAAAGAAATCATTCCAAGCTCTGCTGTTCTGTTAGAGTTAGAGTTTTTTGCACTAACATTCAAATTTGAATAATCTCAAAATATAAGACGTAACACACAAAGAATATCGAGAAAATACGTACAGCGAAGTGAAATTATTAAAATAGATTGAATCTCCAATAGAGCAGTTTTCCATAATTCGTGTAAAATTGTTACTAACAAGCATTGCCTAGGATTGCAATACATCCCTGACCAGAAGGAACGTTCCCGAACCTTCTTGTTCCGAGCTTACTAACTTCCATATTGTGTTAATAGCAATAGTGTATTGTATATAAACCTCTAAATTCTGTAGGAAAGAAACTTGAAAAATTTAAGAGAAAGATTTCGCAAGTACAGCTATTCATTGCAAAATGACTGATAGCGCTTTGCAATATATATATTCCCGTTGTCATCCGTTTGGCTGTCTGTCCTTTAACGTCGGGAATAGAGTTTGATAGATGAAGGCTTAGGGCTGGAAGTCCCGATTAACTAACTATATATGAACTTCCGGCCGGACCGGAAATCGAGTGATGTTTTTAAAATTAAAAGATGATTAAAAGTTGCAACCCGGCAATAAATAATTGCTCGTTTGTAAATTAATATCGAAAGAAGTAATGACGATTGAAAAAAATAATTCAAAAATCAGAAGATTGAGAAGAGAAAATAAAATCACCACCTAATTCATCCGGGCAATAAATAATATTTTTTAATAAATCCACACATTTTCATCAATTAGGAGACTCGCAAAATAGAGAAAAAATTAACATTNAAAATCCATATACTGTAATACAGTATTGTTTTTATTTGATTTTGCTGGACTTTTTATTAAACCGTATTCTTAAAAAAATGAAATCTAAAAATTCTGAAATAATTTAACTTAAATTAAAGACGTATAAATGGATGGACAATAAATGAAATTTAAACACAAATAATATATAAATGAAAAATAATAAAATGAATATTCTATTTGATATTTTGTTCTGCCGAAAAAAAAACAAAAAAGTGGAAAGTTAAATAAAAATAAAACCGTAAAACTTTGTCACAATCGAAGATAGATTCTTAGACGTATGTCCGAACACAGCTTCTTTCGTTAACGTAGAAATTTTATTTCTATTGCCTTAAAAACTATCAACTACATTTGTTGGCAAAACATTTTGGCAATGTACTGTGACCAGATGTCAAATTTGGGACAAACCTGTGTTCCACTTCACACTTAATACGATGCCTCCAAATTACGCACTACACAGTATAATCTTATCATACTTCTCTTCTTGTTTTCTGCCCACCTAATTTCTTTCTGTAATCTTAAAAGTGATCTTAATCCTTCCTCTATGAATAACGAATCGCTACGTTTAAAGTTCCTTTCCTTTCCTTCAAAATTTTATACAATTAATTTCGTTTCAATTATAAAACCAAAGGAAAAATATATAAATTGAATACAATTGATGAAACTTACGGAGTCAAGCTATTTGGTTTTGTATGAATTTTTGGTTACGTATCCGTTTACATCTACAAAATAAATGCAGTATATAATATAATCTAAAACTTTTACATAAATAAATAACTTATTTTACATTTTATATATGTACGGCACTAAGAGTGTTTTTATTTCCGTACCTATCGTGGGTTCGACCAAGCCACAATGGGGTGGCCGGGTGGTGAGGGATAGGAACCAACATCAGTATCGCAACTAGTTTTTCATCTGCCCTGTGAAAGATTTTATTTTTGGGCTCCTTAATTGAAGGAAATAATAATAATAATAAAACAAATATGATAATTGTTTATAAACAATTTTTGTATACACAAGAAATATAAAAGATCAATAATATGTATTTATTTAGAAACGAAGATATTACTACGGGGGATATCTGTATATCAATATCAGGTTGTGTAATTTGTACATTTTTTAAAATTATTTTACATTATTACATTATTAATTAATAAAATTAATTCATATTTTAAAAAAATTAAATTAAATTAAATTAAATCTGAGTTACAAGATTTGAAAACATGAAATAAGATAAATTAAATAAAAGTATTTAATAATAAAACTTATATGTATTCAGTATGACATAGTAAAAATCATTTAACAGTGTTCGTTTAATTCACATTTAAAGTTTCAATTTCATGTAAAGAAATACGTCAAATTATATTAAACTATTTATGATAAATATGTAAATGAAATACAGAATTGTCTAATCATCGGTTATTTTGTGTGTGTGTAGAGTATTATACTATTACAATTTCATTTAATGACAAAAAAATTGTAAAATTGCAATGTAATGTAAAAAAATAATCCAGCAGCGAGTTGCTTAACTTTCCCGGCAACATTTGGTGGCGTCATCTTTTATGATATTTTATTTTAAAAAACATATTTTTAACTAATTTAAAATGGCAAAAATTTTGGGGTAATTTTGAGGGTAGGGATGGGTTTTATAAATAAAAAAAATTGTAAATGCTAATAACGAGTAAAATCGTCATAAAGTCCGATCCTACTCGAGATATACATGACCCCTTTATCTCTCCATCCCTTTAACCACCAAAATTTAAGCATCAATTTCTCTAATAAACAGACATCCCTGCAAAATTTCAGAAATTTTCGACAAAATAACTCCTGTGTTTTTTGTCGAATTAAGCTTCAAAGAGGGTGAACAAAATCGTGCTACACACCCACACACACAATAACATCCATACATACAGGAAAAAACCCGAATTTTTTTTTGCATTGCTCGACGTTTCAAGGTCCCGAAGTCCAAAATAAAAAAATACCGGTCTTTTTTTTTGACCGGTCACCATGCTTTCCCTGTTATGTATAACAGCCGGGAAAGTAAAAAAGTAATAAGGTTAATTCTTCTAAATTCAGGATGATACGATACACAAAAACAAATACAGATCAAAGTTAGCATTTTTATTATAGCATTTACACAACATCGTATAGAATAAGTAAAATAATACATAATATAAACCGATGATCATACGATTCTGTATTTCACTTTCCATACTTTTATAAGAGGTTTTTGCCCAAAAACTTTAATATAATTTGTCTATAAATAAATTTTCTTACCTTAAATTGAAACATTAAATTGAATTAATAGAAAATGCAATAAAAAATAGCGTAAAACAAATGCAAAAAAAACGGTAAGTAAACCACGTGCAAACTATGTACTGTTAATGGCGTCCAGTAGCCAAGGTCGGCAGTTAGCCAATAGGACCAATAGGATTTAACATAACATTATCACCTCTCTGATTATATTGGCTCTCCTACGTATCTAATATTAAGTAAGGGCCAGCAGTTTTTCACAGAAAGTCCTCCCGAGAGGCACCGTCTTGGGAGATCGTCCTTGTGTTGTCTGGCTTCTTTCATTAATCCGATCCAATTCAATTCAATGTAGATTAGTTTATGAAACTGTGGACGTTTTAGATTTAAAATTATTTTTATTATTTTAAAATTCTATCTAATATTTCTGCGTTATTATAACGGAAATGAATATAATTAGATTTGAACTGAGACTATATGCATATAGACCTATCTCTTACGGCATAAGTTTACAGTATCATATTACAAATGACATCCATAAATCAAAAGTACGCCTACATAAAAAAAAGTTTTCAAAACCATCCGGTGTGTATGTTTTACTGCATTTCATTAGATTATTATTTATCTAATACAAATGTAGGGCCTATAATCATTAAAAAGCTTAAAAAAAATAGGAAGATTTACTTACAAAACAATTTATCAATTTTAATAAGCAACTTCTTTAAAAACAAAACAAAACTTAGAACTTAAAACTACAAAAGACTATTTAGAACCAGTGGCAAATTAAGACCTTTCGGACCCTTAGACATGGAAGATTGGACCTACTATATATAATTTTACGTCATCATAAACTAATAATGCTTGATTTTTAGCTATAAAACTATTTATAAATGATGATATACAGCTGCCAGAGTAAAATTACTTTATTTTTTCCAATGGGATCTCCGAGACCTGGGAGTCCTAGAATATGCCTCAAGCGGCTGAAAAATTTTTAAAGAAATTTAGATTGTAATATTTGCGAATACAGTAGTTGAACAAAATTAGAATCTCGAGATATGCATCAATAAATGATGTAATTCTTAAAATATTGCTATCTCCTTTATCATTACGTTCTCATTGTTGCAAGTATTTATCAATAACAAATCATTTAAACTATTGGCCCTATCTGTTGACTAGAAGTAAAAAGATTGTACAGTACAATGTATCGTGTTCTGGCAATCATCCAAACTATTTTATGTTCGATAATACAAACAGGGTCTAAATTAAAATTGCAGTTAAACTTACAAAATTTTCATCATTATTAATTAAAATATAATTATTGATATTTAATATTCAACTCAATAACTGCATAATATATTTATAAACCTATTGCATGCAATATAATTAAGTAGTACAAAATTAATTAAATTGTTCTTATTCAATAATTATTAACTAAAAAGTAAATAATTTATTTAAATATTTAAGCAAATTATAACTTAATTAGTATTTTTAATCTTTCAAATTCTATTAGACCATCGAATGTAGACACAAGGTCACCATTATTCTCTCCAAACACCAATTTCTATAAATATGTAACAATAATAAACAAAAAAGTTAAAGACAAATTAAAATAGATTTATATTATTTTAACTTAATAAAAATTAACGGGGACGAAATTTTACTCTTTTTTTTATTTTTTTTTTTCAATGTTTATTTTTGTTTAAAAATATCTAGAACTAAATATCACCACGAAAAACATAAAGACCAATGAACTTTGAATCTGTAGAAACCTACTTAAAATAAGCATTTACACTAAACGTTGTTCTAAAAAATAAACCTAAAATTAGAATTGGGTTATTTAATTAACTTGCTTATTTACTGTGGAGATACGTTAAAGATTTTAATTAAATTTTATTTTTTCTCCCCTTCTTCTTTAGGTTTACATTTAAATTTAACAAGCTAAACTTAAATCATTCGAAGCTTTTCTCAAACAAAATAAACTTGACCTTACTTTAAAAGATGACACATTAACGAACCATTTCGCTTAGAATTTGAAAATAGAATCAACGTAAAATATAAGATTAGAAAACAATAATATGAACTAAAACAATAATTATGTTATAATTTAAATAAAAAATATAAGCCTGAGTTAATTTCGATATTCATCTTGAAGCATTGTTTGTTCTAAAATACATCTGCATTGTATCAATGTTGACCTAGACATAGTTCCAAACTTAGAAATCTCATTTGTGTTAAGAATTTTCCTTTAATTCACATATATTTTACAGAATTAATATATATTTTTAGTCAATTTAAGCTTTATCGAGACTTATATCGCGCTATCAACGCTGGATATAAAAATATCTCTCCTCGAGTAAATAATATATTTGATTCTAATTATTGTTTAAAATTTTGTCACGGACAATTCAATTAAAGTTATTTGCTGTGTTCAGTTAGATAAAGCAATTATATTTAATGAACGTTCTATATATACATTACGTATGAAATATTTAAATATATAAATTACATTAATTTTATAAATCTAGTGAGTGTAATTATTCAAGAACTGACGTTTATTTATACCTATATCACTTAATTGTAATTGAAATAGGAAAAAATATAATATAGTGTTTCTATATTTTAAAATCAGGAAATAAATTTTATTATTTTTTATTGAAACTTATATATACAATTTTAAATAAAACGTAAAACAATTATAAAGTTTAAAATTATATTCTTATATCAATGTAATCATATTATATTATGAGTATTGTATTAGCTTACAGATCATGGCAATTGTTTTATTCAACTTCATAAAAAAACACATAATAATGATAGATATACTGTATATTTTCACATAATAAAAAAATAGGTAATTTACAATGAGAAGATTATATACTGTAATTGCTTTTATCAAAAACTTATATATACAGTATATTATAGACAGGGCTGAATTTGTTATAGTCCTAAGCTTTAACATATCGATATAATAGACCCTTTCCCTCCAAATACTGATACGTGTAAAAATGTGAGACTCTAAACCAGTGTTTCCCAACCTTTAACTTAAACACTGGACAAGTCCATTTTCGAATTGCCCCCTTAACAATCCAATTGCCCCCTGTGGGACGTGGGCCCCACGTTGGGAAACACTGCTCTAAACTATACAATTATAACGCGAGGCCCTTGTTTAGCTTATGCATAAAACCAATCTCTTGATAACAAAACACAGAATGTACAAAGGAAAATATTGTAATTTTCAACGTGATTTTCTTCCTATAAACTTTAATTTTTATAGACATATTCTTCCGATGTATACTTTAAACAAATGGAATACAGTAATTATGAGTTTAATAAAAATTGGAATCATCTGATATTTTATTATTTTGGAAAGATCGAGGAAAAAAATCATAAAAAACCAAATTTACTAATTATTTAACATTATACAAGAAATAAAAGATTTCTTAAACCATTTAAATGATTCGCGATATATTTTAATTTAGAAAATACTATTAATAGATCTTGTTAATTCATTGATATTTACGTATTATTATTTGTGAGATTATGTACGACATAAGAAACTAATACGTAAAATTATTTATTCATGTCACGCAACTAACGCTAAACTTTCTAAAATTTTAAATCAATAAGTTCAAAAAGTAATATATATATTACTTTTATATATACTAGATAATTTAAAATCCTTCAATTATAACATAATATAGTTTGCATATGATTTTGTCTACCATTAGTCACTGGTATTAGTTACTTAATCGCTTTTAGTTATCAACGTATCATAGATGACCTTCAATTTATGCGATTTTTATACTAATAAATATATCTATTTACTTTGTTAATTTACAGTATCTAAGTGTATTTAAATGTCAAAATACGATTTACACCTGTTACAATAAATTTTAAAACACACGAGTCTAGTTTCAAACGGTAGAATGCACTTTTTAAAACTTATTGATAGCCCATTCAAGGTTAATTAAATCATACATTATGCTTATTCTTTCTTAAAATTAACTTTGTATTAAATTAATAAAAATTATAAATTTTTAATACTACGTTATCATAATAACCTTATAATTTTAACTTATATTAAACAAATTTTAAGAATAATAATAACTTTAGATATGTTTGATCGACATTAATTTCCTAGATCAAGTTTTTTCCATCTTATTTTTTTTAGATGTGCAGCTTTAATGATCTGTTATGATTGATTATTAACTTACCTATTGTGGTAATGACAGTAATAGAATATAGAAGTGCACCAGGAAAAGTCCACTGAGGTTCTGGCTCTATAGGTTTGTCTTCTGTAGGTTTTTTCAAATCCAAAATATGTTCTTCGAATTTCTTCATTCTTGTACGAACCAAATGTGTCCAATTATTTTCATATAATATATTCATCCTTACAGTGATACGCCATAGTTCTCTAATGCATTCTTCTCGATCTCTCTCTATTTCTCTCAACTCTCTTTTAATTGTCATTTCTCGTAAATTCCTTTCGTGTCGACGTTCGTTGAATTCATGCTGAGATTCGAAAGCTTGAAAAGTTAGTGCGCCTATAATGGCATAACCAATCACCAAAAAGCATAGACCCACGTGAGAAAAGGCATACTTCACTGCTATTTTCAAGTAGCGTTTAGTTCTAACCCCTAAATCTTCTTTAGTTTCTGCCATCTTCGAACACGTGTGCGCTACTGCACAGTTTCCAAGCTAGTGCAGCTTGGCTTACGTCCCGACTCGCATCTCCTATAAGAGACACAGCGATCCAAATGTATCTCAGCATCACAAAGTAGATATACTAAAATAATGAATTACGAATTGTACGTTTGATTGTCAGCTTATATCACAGCTTAAAATCAAAATATGAGCTATTTTAAATCATTAAAAATGCACCAAAAATTTTTTTGGCATCGTCATTTTTATAAATTAAAAAAAAAAGTAAAAAGGAGAATCAATACATATTTATTAATAAAACGTAAAAAAAAGTAAATGTGAAAAATTAGACTAAAATATCAAAAAAAAAACACGCTTATTTTCATAATTGATGTTTTTTTTATCATTGAAATAATTCATTTGAAATGAGTTTAAAGATAATTCTATTCGTAACATTGCTTAATTAATTTAATATTTGTTTAAATTAATTTAAAATATGCCATAAACGATATAAAATTCAGTAAAAATGAACTATGTATATACTTGTCTTATACCTAATTTGCGATGTAAATAAACAGTAGTTTGACACATTTATAAATTTAAACATTAAAATAAAAGAATTTAAACATAAAAAAATATTTCTTTATAAATATTATAGTTTCTGTTTAAAATAAAATTATATACGAGTATTATTTAGATTCAAAATACAATATTAAATGAAATTTTAACAAGTAAATGCGCGATTTTTATATGTATATAAATTAAAATTATAATTTTAAGCGTTCTTGATAAAAAAATATACGTTTATTTTAAATATAGTTATAGTAAATTATTTAAATTTTCTTTTAAAAAAACGTAAAAACTAAAAATTTCCTGCATAATCAGTACAGAAAAAAATTGTTTAGTTGTCTTCACTGCATCACAAGGAAGTTTAAATTTTTATTTTTATTAAATAAAAATGTTTCACTTTCGTTATTATAATAATAGAAAATTACTACAGATTTAAATTTTATTTGTTTTAAAATTTTTAAAGTTTACAAATAAATATCAAAAATTTTGGATAAAATTCATCGTTGCTTTAAATAACCACGTTACACTTCTAAACCGGCTATTTGTAGATCATTACGCTTTTGCTAATACTTTTTAAAAATAATATAGGGCCCGACATTGGTATTATTTATATTTAAATAGTCGGGAAAATCAGAAAATAAATCAATTGTTTGCGGGATATTGTTCTATTCATTATAGAGAACCGATGTTAAACAATTAATATCGAAATTTAATTAAATTTGGCAGAATTTTAATTAAAAAGCCTATATTATTATACATAATTATCATCTTTTTATTAATAAAACGTAAACAGGAAAAATATTACGAAGTTCTGTTAACTCTATCTGCCAATAGTTATCTGACATCATCCTGTTAAAATCGATGACTCATCCGTAATAAAAATGCTTATGGTGATAGCAACTAGCAAATTTTAAAAAGATAAAAAATATAAAAATTTATATAAAGAAAATTTATTTTATTATTATTTTTTTTATCTTATTTTTCCCGATTTTAATTTCGTTCGTCGCCGTGACGTCATTACTTTGGAACCGATAGGTGGCGTTTGTTGTTGACTAAGAAGATGGTTCATGTGACAGGGTGAAATTAACAAGTAAGTGTAATTCTTGTATGTATTAAATATTTGTATATTTCAATCATTTCACGTGATTTTTGCCTCTGATTCAGTTCAGGATCTGTCATCAATTTCACCATTCTATCAATATAATTGAACTGTTTACGTCTGATCTGATTAATAAATTTCCATTCCTGCTAAAATATGCTTAATAAATGAAATTATATAATTATATACACTTAATTCCTGGTGTGTTAGCAATAAATTTACTAGTCTTTGACCTTCTGAGTGGAATTTTGAGATACTCTTTCAAATCAGTAAATGAGTCAGCAAACATAATTCATATATAACCAGAGCAATTACTTGCTTTTATTTGGTTTCACTAACTGATCCAAATCATTACTATACTTTGTGGTTATTAATTATAACAAAAATAAAGATAGAATTCTAGATACAGAATGAATATACCTTAGTTGTACCTATTTATTTAGGTTAAAGTTCAGATACTATAGAAACTATTTTATGATTTCTGAAGTTGTTTATAATTATATTTGTTATTTTAAATTTTAAATATTATCTGGTGTGTATTTAATACAATTATTTGAAACTGTTATTTGTAACTGACAATGAACACTTTCCACTAAGCTAACGGCCAATGAACGTGGCATCATGTTGAAAATACATAAATGCCAAATTTTAATAATGTATGTTTCTATTATACTGTACATTACAAAAAGATTTTTCGTTTATTTTGTATGACAATAATTATAATGCAAATTTAATATTTTCATATAAGTTATACAGCACAAGTTTCTTAATCCGGCAGGTAAAGAACCAGAACGAAGGCAAATTATCTACATTGCCGGATCACTGAACATTTGCTTATTTTCTCGTAAATCGATAAATTACATCTGATCCGAATGGTTTGGCCAAATGGTGGAGCGGTCACGGTGGCAGCATACCGCTGTGGGGGACCCGGTATCGAATCCCGACTGGGTCGAAACATTCCCAGGAATTTTTCCGGAGTAGTCTTTCNTTATATGTCATTAACAATTTGCATGAAAAATTAACTTAATTTCTCAAAAAAAAAAAAAAAAACAACTATGCCTTGAATATAAATTTTTTTGACTAAACATATGTCATTGCATTGTTGTTGAAGAGTGTTTCCAATCATAATTTATATGATATAGATATGAGATAAAGGCCTTTCTTTTTGCATGTAACTTTTATTTCTAGAATTCACATACAAATATCTTCTGTTATTAAAAAAATTAATTGGATTTCTGTATAAATAAAGCAAAAACAAGAAATTTATTGAGGCTTTATATAAGGATGTTTAATAGACTAAATTTTATTTTAATTTTTTCTCTTAAAGTTTTCCTTGTTAGTTTATGAAATCAAAAGTTAAAATAAAAATCCAAAAATAATTTCATAAGTAAATAAAATGTTGATTTTATTTATTGTTTTTACTTTGTAACTTAAAACTTATCTGTTTTAAGTTAATATAAATATTTTAAGAGTACAGTATTATATCTGCTTAAACAAACTTATATGGATTATTTGAAATGGTTCTTTATAACTGATGTTCATTATTTCTGCTAAGAAATAAAACACAATTTAATTTTGAAAAACTAAAGGTAATATGAACTACTGTATAATATAGGAAGTATTAAAGTACTGTGCATCATTATACAAAGGAGTCCATTATTTTCATCTGTCAATTTTTTTCTAGTTAAATAACATTCAGTAACATACATTTCCACTTTGTCAAAACTATTTAAAATATCTTGTGGAATATTATATATGAAAAAAAACTCAAATAATATTTTCAGTAGTATTTCAAACAATAATATTTTGCACAACTTTTGAAATAGGTTTTAATGGTATGTTTTATACCATCATAAGCTATTTTGGCATTATCTTAATCCTCAATAATTTCGTTATCTGTAGTGACTATTTTTTTTCTTAAGACCACAGATGGCCCTTTTCTTACTTTTTCACCTTGTTTTTTTCTCTTCTTCTTGCCCATGTCACAAAACTCACAAAGAAAATCTCACATCATTTAAGGACACTGAAGATATATTATCATCGTTGGTCAAAACTTATCTATTAATAACACTCAACTATCCAGACATATTCTTCAAAATTGTATTCAGAAAATGCATCTAATAAGTGCAAAGAGAGCACATTTTTAACACTTCTTTATACCATTCAACAGGGCTGTTGTGTGGAGTGAGGAGCATTTTCGGATCACATATTGAAATTTTTATTCATTACAATATACAACAAGTAAATAATTTACTAGTTGGCTTCTTTGATAATTTATCAATGTCAATATGTCAAATTGGCACACTATTGTTTTTACTTTGTACCATGCCAGGATGCACTGGCATTGACATTTTTCAGGAAGTCAGACAAACAAATGCAATTTTTTTCTAGTTCTCAGTTGCATTCTGTTGATTATAGAGAATTGTTATTTGCTAGAATCTTAAAACTTAAATGATAATATTGATGAGATATATTTAAGAGGATAATATCAGTTATTCAGTTATGTATGTGTTCATAACTGTTAGCATCAAGAGAAAGTTCGGATAAAATATTTGCAGCAAACAATGATAACTTTTTTTAATTCTTGGAGTTATTATTAAAATTTGAACCTGTTACAAGTGAATGTTTAAGAGGTCTTCTGGGAAAATTTTTCATTCTTGGAATTTATACAAATATCCACTAAATAATTAAAAAGCTTACTTCAAAGTTTTGGAGGAGTGAAGAATTATTATATCTTCTCCATCGTAATCATATTGTTTCTCTTTAAGCTCAATTCTGATCCAGGGTTCAAGCTAAAAATCTGGCAATATTTCCATGATAATAGCTATTTCTTTGGCACAGCAGAATTCTCACATTATCTAAGTAAAGATATACAAAATGAATCTTATTTGTCCAATGGGTCAAGTGGTTTGAAAGACTGTTGTTGTTATCATTAATGATTGTAAATATTATAGTATAACTTTAGAATGCACAGATATCAACAAAATCAAGCAAATGTCTTTGATTATTATAGGTTTTTACCCAAAGAATATTTTAGCAAGATTTTGTCTGTGAAATTAACTACTGGAGCTGTTTTGAGTGAATTAACATTGCAAGAACTGGAATTATTAGGCCTAAAAATTGAAAATATGTGTGGTCAGGGCTAAAATAATTAAGCCAATATGAAAGGTGCCCATTCCAATGTTCAAAAACAAATTGTAAATCAAAATCCTGAAGTATTTTTTGTTCCCTGCTTATGCCATTCTATGAACCTTGTTGCGAGTGACATAGTGGCAGCTTCTGGAGAAATCATTAATATTTTTTTCCACCAGTGCAAGAAGTGTTTGTATTTTTTTCTAGTTCCACTAACAGGTGAAGTGCTTTAAAATATAACACATCCTTAACTGAAAAGGTGTAAGTGATACAAGATGGGAAAGTTGTATTGAAGCATTAAAACAAAAGAGAGATAATTTAGAAGTATATCATATGCTACTAAAAATTTATTTGGATGAACAGAGATAGAGATACTAAAACCAAAAGTAAATCGATAGTATTTAGAATATCTAAATTTAAATTTATGTGCAGAGTTATTATTTGGTATGAAGTATTATCTAAAATTAAGATAGCATCAAAATTATTAGAGAGCTCAAATATAGTCTTATGTGAATTCATCAAAATTTTTAGTTCATTTTTAGTGGCATTCCCTAAAAATGAACTAAAAATGCTATATTTTTATAAGACTCAATGATGAACAAATGCTCTGCTGTGCCAAAGAAATAGCTATTATCATGGAAATATTGCCAGATTTTGAGCTTGAACCCTGGATCAGAATTGAGCTTAAAGAGAAACAATATGATTACGATGGAGAAGATATAATAATTCTTCACTCCTCCAAAACTTTGAAATAAGCTTTTTAATTATTTAGTGGATANTTTTACCGTTTGCAATTTTTTGCAGAGGCCTAGTCTCAAATAAAAGGTTGTTTCTAAGTGAAAATTAGTTTTTGAATTGTTGCTGATGACTGAAATGACAGATAGATGAAGACATTAAGTGTTATCAAAATGTTTTAATATTTATTATCAGAATTGAGCTTAAAGAGAAACAATATGATTACGATGGAGAAGATATAATAATTCTTCACTCCTCCAA
The DNA here is from genome assembly GCF_000671375.1 of Centruroides sculpturatus. Taxonomy (NCBI): domain Eukaryota; kingdom Metazoa; phylum Arthropoda; class Arachnida; order Scorpiones; family Buthidae; genus Centruroides; species Centruroides sculpturatus. Next base: position 972,624 of record NW_019384394.1, read on the forward strand.
AACTTTGAAATAAGCTTTTTAATTATTTAGTGGATATTTGTATAAATTCCAAGAAGGAAAAATTTTCCCAATTAGAAAATCACAATAAATTACTTGAGATTTTATGATATTCAACTGTTAGCTGATAAAGATTCTGCAGTTATTTCTAAGAAAAATTGTCAGGACTTGCATATGAAATTGAGGTTGATAAGAATTTTCATAGCCATTCAATTTATTCAATCAACTTTTAATTGTTAGAAATATTTTTAAAAAGAAAATGTTGTCACTAAAAGTTTTAAATTATATTGACAAAAATTAATTAATCTTATTAATAGCTATTTTTAATTTGCTATAAATTTTAAGGACTTATCAGACCACTGTTTTCAATTGGAAAGCTCACTGAGATTTTATTAAAAAACATATGTATGTTTTGGGCTGATTATCACCCTTCCTCAGTTGATTATATTAAAAGTTATAGCAAATTAAAAATAGCTATTAAGAAGATTAATTAAACTATAGGACAAAAGGCAAATAATTATAATTATAAAAATAAATTAATTGAAAATTTTCCAAATGTTTTTATATTATTGAGAATTCTTTTAATCCTTCCTGTGTCCATTGCTAGTGGAGAACGATCTTTCTCAAAATTAAAATAGATTAGAAATTAATTATATTCAACAATGGCATAGAAATTTCAACATAACTAGCTGTATTATTGGCTGAACAGAAAATTTAGATGATNCTTGAGATTTTATGATATTCAACTGTTAGCTGATAAAGATTCTGCAGTTATTTCTAAGAAAAATTGTCAGGACTTGCATATGAAATTGAGGTTGATAAGAATTTTCATAGCCATTCAATTTATTCAATCAACTTTTAATTGTTAGAAATATTTTTAAAAAGAAAATGTTGTCACTAAAAGTTTTAAATTATATTGACAAAAATTAATTAATCTTATTAATAGCTATTTTTAATTTGCTATAAATTTTAAGGACTTATCAGACCACTGTTTTCAATTGGAAAGCTCACTGAGATTTTATTAAAAAACATATGTATGTTTTGGGCTGATTATCACCCTTCCTCAGTTGATTATATTAAAAGTTATAGCAAATTAAAAATAGCTATTAAGAAGATTAATTAAACTATAGGACAAAAGGCAAATAATTATAATTATAAAAATAAATTAATTGAAAATTTTCCAAATGTTTTTATATTATTGAGAATTCTTTTAATCCTTCCTGTGTCCCTTGCTAATGGAGAACAATCTTTCTCAAAATTAAAATAGATTAGAAATTAATTATATTCAACAATGGCATAGAAATTTCAACATAACTAGCTGTATTATTGGCTGAACAGAAAATTTAGATGATGATAGAAATCAATTTACATAATGATTACAATTTACTCTTTAAAATTGCATTTATTACATATTTGTATTTATGCGAGAATAATTTTTGTTTTCTGTTTGTAATAGTCTTATATAAAATATGAAAACTTTTTATTTCATTTCTATTGCCATATATCTATTAAAAAAAAAAAAAAGTGTATTCCCTTTCCTTTGCCCTTACCAGCAACTGAGAAAAAGGGAGCAATTTTTGGCATGCTGGCCTTGCAATTCAAATTCACTTTTTTCAAAAGTTCATTGATTAGGATGTTATCATCTGGACTGAACTTTTCTCCGTTGCTTTGTACATAGCCAGTGTGTCAAAAACAATTTACTACTGTTTGCATTTATAGAGGAGAAGGTGGTATTATGGAACCCCAATTACATTTTAGTGAATTGTAAACAAGGTATCATAACTACACCCACATTTTTTGTGCGAAAAGTACTGGTAACTAGTAAACTAAATGTTCCTAATTGGATTTTTCACTAGTGTAATTATAAGTATGGTTTTTGAAGGCTTTTGTACAAAAAGTCCGAAAGTAGGCTTAGAGAAAATCGGGTGGTAATATGGAACCTTACTGTATATTTTCAAAAAAATGCTTTAATGTAGCCAAAAACAAATAGGAAAGGACAAAAAATGTTAAATAATTACAAAATTATTTACTCCAATGTATTTTATCGCAAAAATGCTTTTATAATAGAAAAATATGACCTCCATCAACAATATATATTCCAGCAGCTTTTTTTCGATATTCTCAGGAAGAATTGACTTTCTACCTAGTGTCTTTTTCACAAATAGCTCCGGAGGAATGTGTGCTTGCAAATAGAAAGTTCGAAGGAGTTGAGTTCCATATTACAGTAAAAGCACCAATGGGGTCCGTATTTCACGCATCGCCATCTCGAATTAACTTATGTCTGTCGAGACCAAAATTTAAAAAACGTGAACATCACACAGATTAATATGTACCCCTAAGTCTCTGGAACGGAATACATGCACCAGTGAACCTACGACTTCACGATTTATATTTTAAAAATAATTAAATTCACTTAGCGAATTTTGAAAAAAACAAATTTGCTGATTAAATGCGAACAACTGTTTAACTGAAGTAAAACGGGTTTTCTCCTTGCTATGGATGTCTGCCTAGTTCAGTTCAGCCACATTCCGCTGCAGTTCGCCTTTATTATCAGTTCGAAATGGGGTGGTTCCATAATACCCGCAGTGTTCCATAATACCACCTTCTCCTCTACTTTTTTGCCATATGGATAAAGTTTATTGCATTAAGAAGATTTACAAAAAATATTTCTTTGCCATCATCTACAGAAGTTATCATTTTTAAAGAAGAATTTTCTGATAATTACTCTTTAAGTTGTGTATAACTTCTTGATCTAAAGGCTGTTGTTTTAAATGTGTATTGCAGAACATAAATACTGTACCAGTTTACTTCAATATAAATTCTTGGTGCAGGATGCATCAGAAAGTTGTCAATAATAAAATTTTTCATTTGTTTGCAGTTCTTTGTCCCATTCTTACAGTTTGCCACAGAAAATGTCAGCTCTTAATTAAGTTGGGTTTGTAATTTACTGATAGCTATTGATTCTTAAAACATCTTAGCTTTTTCAAGTTACTGATTACTAACAATTTTCTATTTTTCATTCCCATGAGATTTGCTACTAGCAGAATAGTAATTTGATCTTTAGATAATTTTCTTCCTGCACCTTTTTTATTTGAATTTTAGTGTCCTATTTGATATAAGCTTAAAAAAATGAGATTCATTTCATCTGCATTAAGGATTTCACAATCTTGGAAATTTTCTCTGTTTTGGCCACTTATTTTGCATCCAGTCTTCTATCACATCCATGTTTATTGCAGATGCTTCTCCAGCAATTTTTCAGCTTCCAGTACTCTGCCTCTTTTTAAACATCTCAATCCAACTTCTATTGCATTTAAATTTTTTCTAACATTTCTACTTTTGACTAGCCTATATTAACCATCACTAAAAGTCATGTTTTTTAAGTTTTTGTTGTAAAAACCACTTTAATAGACCTTTATTAATTTGTCATGCACTGATTTTCTAAGCTTTCCTTTTTAGCATTTGAAACTTGCAAGTATTTTGTTTTTCTCCCTCCAAATGGATACGGCACTAAATGTCATCATTTAGTGATTTCAATATATTTTTATATTTATTGTAAATAACCATTGGCCAATTGTAATTTTGATTTTAATCAATTATTGTTGTAAATTAATAGTATTTAGCATAACCATCACCAGAGAACATTTTTTTACCGTTTGCAATTTTTTGCAGAGGCCTAGTCTCAAATAAAAGGTTGTTTCTAAGTGAAAATTAGTTTTTGAATTGTTGCTGATGACTGAAATGACAGATAGATGAAGACATTAAGTGTTATCAAAATGTTTTAATATTTATTATAAATGACTGTTGGCCAACTGTAATTTTGATTTTGTATGGTAGAGTATATTCTTAAATTTGTAACAAAAAACAAAATTAGCTAAATAAGTGTATACATTGTAGTTAATGAATGGTGAATAATGAAATAATGATGAATGATGAAATAATGAATTTTACATGCATCTAAAGTTATTATATTATAATTTAGATGCATGTAAAATTCATTATTTAATTTTTGATAATATGTAGCATGTTTAATGACATATTTTATATTTTATTTTTATTTATTTTGTTTATTTATGTAATCTACAAAAAGTTGTTAACTTATTTCAAAATAAAATTTGAATGAATGGTTCCATTTTGGAACGATAAATGAAAACCTGAGGATGGCCTATCCAAATAGGCTGAAAACGTTTGAATAAAAAGAAAAAACTTGGCAAATAGAATTCAGATGTGTTCGTATTATTGTAAGATATTAGTTTATTAATTAAAAGACAAACCATTTTAACTTTAAATCAACTGAAGAAATAGATGTTTCTCTCTGTAATATTCCCAATCATTTTTTGAAATTGGAAAGTACGTTTAGAAATCAATAATCATTAACTGTTTATTTTGTTAGTGCTGTTGTTCATTTCATTGATTTTGTATTCTGACACTTGTTTCTGTATTGATTGAAAATATGATAGTAAAAGTTTATTCTAGTTAATTCAAGAAAAAAAAAAACATTAATAAAATACAATGAGATTGGGAAGTTGGTGTTTGGAATTTGTTCTGGTTTCTGTTTTTGAACTTTCTGAGAAATTAAAATAATAATAATAAATTTTCAAATTTATTTTTATAGATTTATTTAATATGTTTAAAATGAGCTATCAATCAGGAGGGAAAAAAGAGAAAATAACTCGCAAGAAACTTTTTGCAACTATCAGTTGTTGATTTGAACTAGATTTGGTACATAGGTAGAGGATGCTTTAAAATGGTTCAAAATGAAATCTTGCTTGCAATTATGAACTTGGTTTAGAAATAGAGGTCACTGTTATATACATTGTAGATATTGAAATAATTGGAAAATGTCCAAATATACTAACAAATTAAAAAAATTGTCATTACATTATTAGAAAAAATAGAGTATTGTAAATTATTTTACATTTCAAGGTAATCAAATTACCTTGAAATGTAAAATAATTTACAATACAATGAAAGCGTGGAAGAAACAAAGATAGTGTACAATGAATAATTGTACACTATCACTCATACCAATACTGTCACTGTCTGCCTCTGACTATAAACCTTGAGTCTGTATATCTAAATTAACAAATATGATGCATAATTAACAGAACACATCTTATTTTGCAAATAAAATTAAAAGGAACACAAAAGAGGCAATTACAAGTAAAATTTTGTTTTTAACCTAATCTAAGGCATGTATGGTCAGTACCTTTGTGCTAAATTTGGTCCAAATCAATTACTGACAATTGAAAAAGGCCTTATTATCAATTTATAAAATAAATCATATTTTATAATATGTAGCTTAATGTGCACTCATGTCCATAATTTAAGGAATTCACAAGTATGCATATTTGCTGGTGCTATAAAGGAACAAAATGCAAGTAGAAATGCTATATGGCTACTTCTGAAGGGAGTGATATAGATATATGCAAATTTAATAAGGAAATCTGTGTAAAAGTGTTTTCTCTCAGTTTGGAGAATTATTATTATAAGAGTTTATTACTGCAATGCATGTGTAATCATTATTATTGAACTGCAAAAATTGATTTGTAAGCTGTAATTGTGGCCCAAAGAAGACATATTGATGACATTATGCATGGCAGGATTATTGGGAAATTAGAGGCTGGCCAAACTTAGAGACAAGTATCACAGGAACTGAAGTTCCATCAAGTCTTTGCAACTGCTTTCAACTTAGCCAAGATGTTCAAATGTAATACAGTGAAGGCCACCCACATGTCAGGACCAGTAATTGGTCATAAATGCCTAATGCCATTCCACCAGTACATAAAGTGAACCGCTTAGAGACCTCTCAGCAACATCAGAAATAACTGTGTCTGTGAGATTCCAGAAGTGGGTCGAAATTCGTGCACCNAATCAAAATAAAATTTGAATGAATGGTTCCATTTTGGAACGATAAATGAAAACCTGAGGATGGCCTATCCAAATAGGCTGAAAACGTTTGAATAAAAAGAAAAAACTTGGCAAATAGAATTCAGATGTGTTCGTATTATTGTAAGATATTAGTTTATTAATTAAAAGACAAACCATTTTAACTTTAAATCAACTGAAGAAATAGATGTTTCTCTCTGTAATATTCCCAATCATTTTTTGAAATTGGAAAGTACGTTTAGAAATCAATAATCATTAACTGTTTATTTTGTTAGTGCTGTTGTTCATTTCATTGATTTTGTATTCTGACACTTGTTTCTGTATTGATTGAAAATATGATAGTAAAAGTTTATTCTAGTTAATTCAAGAAAAAAAAAAACATTAATAAAATACAATGAGATTGGGAAGTTGGTGTTTGGAATTTGTTCTGGTTTCTGTTTTTGAACTTTCTGAGAAATTAAAATAATAATAATAAATTTTCAAATTTATTTTTATAGATTTATTTAATATGTTTAAAATGAGCTATCAATCAGGAGGGAAAAAAGAGAAAATAACTCGCAAGAAACTTTTTGCAACTATCAGTTGTTGATTTGAACTAGATTTGGTACATAGGTAGAGGATGCTTTAAAATGGTTCAAAATGAAATCTTGCTTGCAATTATGAACTTGGTTTAGAAATAGAGGTCACTGTTATATACATTGTAGATATTGAAATAATTGGAAAATGTCCAAATATACTAACAAATTAAAAAAATTGTCATTACATTATTAGAAAAAATAGAGTATTGTAAATTATTTTACATTTCAAGGTAATCAAATTACCTTGAAATGTAAAATAATTTACAATACAATGAAAGCGTGGAAGAAACAAAGATAGTGTACAATGAATAATTGTACACTATCACTCATACCAATACTGTCACTGTCTGCCTCTGACTATAAACCTTGAGTCTGTATATCTAAATTAACAAATATGATGCATAATTAACAGAACACATCTTATTTTGCAAATAAAATTAAAAGGAACACAAAAGAGGCAATTACAAGTAAAATTTTGTTTTTAACCTAATCTAAGGCATGTATGGTCAGTACCTTTGTGCTAAATTTGGTCCAAATCAATTACTGACAATTGAAAAAGGCCTTATTATCAATTTATAAAATAAATCATATTTTATAATATGTAGCTTAATGTGCACTCATGTCCATAATTTAAGGAATTCACAAGTATGCATATTTGCTGGTGCTATAAAGGAACAAAATGCAAGTAGAAATGCTATATGGCTACTTCTGAAGGGAGTGATATAGATATATGCAAATTTAATAAGGAAATCTGTGTAAAAGTGTTTTCTCTCAGTTTGGAGAATTATTATTATAAGAGTTTATTACTGCAATGCATGTGTAATCATTATTATTGAACTGCAAAAATTGATTTGTAAGCTGTAATTGTGGCCCAAAGAAGACATATTGATGACATTATGCATGGCAGGATTATTGGGAAATTAGAGGCTGGCCAAACTTAGAGACAAGTATCACAGGAACTGAAGTTCCATCAAGTCTTTGCAACTGCTTTCAACTTAGCCAAGATGTTCAAATGTAATACAGTGAAGGCCACCCACATGTCAGGACCAGTAATTGGTCATAAATGCCTAATGCCATTCCACCAGTACATAAAGTGAACCGCTTAGAGACCTCTCAGCAACATCAGAAATAACTGTGTCTGTGAGATTCCAGAAGTGGGTCGAAATTCGTGCACCGAAAATGTTTTAATTTCGTATGAAAAAAATTATAATTATAATTATTATTCTTATAATATGGTAAAAAGAAACCGTCAAACGCAAAATGAATATTTTATGTCTGTATAAGGACATATCTGTAAAAATTTCTAAGAAAGTCAAACTACTCAGGTTAAAACAATGGATGAATTTGAGTACTTAGATCGAACATCTTCGATAGGAATCAAATTGTCAATCGGAGTTGACTCACTCCGCGATCTGGGCACTGATCTCATTACAATTCATAACGAGGAGGGGGACCAATTAGGGAGCGGGGGCAGATCGGCATCAACCTATCGGAATGTTCGATCTGGGACCCAGAAAATACTTATAAAAACCGCGAAAAAAAAGAATGTGACGTTCTTGGTTCGTAGTTCTTGGCCTTTGGTTCGCAGTGCTCCTCTCCAGGATTCTTGTCATCCGGACATTCTCCTACGAGAACTTGTCAGATATTTGGAGGACTTGTCTTCACCCTCCCGAGCCATTAAGATCACTAAAGTCCACCTTGTAGATAGAAGACCTCGGTTCAAATAGTGTTGTGCAGCCTGGAGTCGACGTCTTCACACCTCCATCGCCAGAAGAAAAACTATCGCCAGAACAGTTGAACTTTTAGTGTTAAGAACTTGTTGCTCGACTTTGGATAGGTGTTACGCCGTTTTAAGGATTTGTTGTAAGAAAAATTTTTATATTTATTAAACGGTATATGATGGAGAACCTGTCTCAGTAAGTTTTTTTGCTCCCACACGACAGTGCTGACTGCTCGACTGTCGCGACACTTTCTCCCCAATCAGCAAACCTCACATCCAGGCAAATGTTTTACAGACAACTACATGACATTAGTCTGTATGCAAAGTGGCCTGTTGTATACAATCCTTTAATTGCACAGTACATGCTGAACTGCAATACATTCTGTAGTGAATGCTTTGCATGGACACCATAACAATGTACCACTGTACTCTTTATTGATGAGTCCCATTATAGTGTAGAGATTGATAGTCAACAAGTGTACATCTGAGGATCCTTAGGCACATGTTATAATCCTGCCTATGTTATCAAATGTTATTGTTCTGGATATGGAGGCATCCTCGTTTTAGGTGGTATCATGTTAGGATCTTGTAAGTTGCTGCATGTGTTTAAACATGGTTCAGTAACAGTCAGATTTATAGAAATGTCATCCTGCAGCAGTATGTGCAACTTTTTAGAGGCTCATTTGGTCCTGGGTTCCTTTTAATGGATGGTAATGCTCGCTGTCATAAGTCTGGCTTGGTTCAGAAATACCTGGAATTCAAGGATGTAAAGCATCTATTTAATGGACTTAAACCCCATAGAAGAACATATTTGGGAAATCCTTGGTCTCAAGGTTGCAACACATCATTCTCTACTGCAGAGCTACAAAAAGTACTTGTGCAAGAGTGGGATTCATTATCTTGGGAACTGCTGGACAACTTCATAAACATTATGCTGAACCACTACGCAGAATGTTGTGCTGTTTGAGGCACCATACACACTATTAAGCTTCATAGGATCACAGGTGTGACATTCATGGCACAAGTGGTGTTTTGTGGAAAAGTCCAAGTCTGTCATTTTTTCCTTTTTTCCATGGGTTAGTTGAACCCAAACTTCTTGTCTTGCTGTATTTTGTCTTTTAATAATAAAACAGTCAAAAGTCTGCTCTGGCAGAATCTTTTAATGGAATGGCAGATGGATTGGAATAGTTACACAACCATAACTTCAAAACTTATTAATAATATTAAGGAATTTCTAAAAAATAAATGGTATTCACCCAGCCATAAACTTACTCAGATGCTATCCAACCATGGTGCTTTTCACTCTTACTTGAGTAGATTCAAATACCCTCACGACCCTAATTGTACTGTCTGTGGTACACCGGATGGAAATTTGCACTACATAATAGACTGTCCAATGATGGAATTGGAAAGATTTTCTCTCAAGATTATCCTGGAGGCACATGATGTGAACTGGCCTCCTCAAAATCTGGACTGCATTTTTGAGCATAAGGACTCTTAAATAATAATAATAAATTTTCAAATTTATTTTTATAGATTNTTTGTACATACGCGTTTTCTTGTTCAGGTGCAGGTAGCACCTTTGCATGCCTCGAACTGTGGTATGCCTCTTGTATATTCCAATTGTTTATTTTATTGTATTCCTCATTACATTGTATTTTCAACCTTTTTCTGATCCCACCCGGTTATGTTTCACGGCACCGGGATGTACTACGTATATTTTTATTTTAATAAATAACTGAACTGAACTGTATTTTGTCTTTGTTATATTTATCCAATTGAAATGTGTTTCTCACAGCTGAATGAGGCACAGTCACTGCATACAGCAAATTCCTTAAATTATGAACATGAGTATATAAAGATGGTTCAATTTTTAATTTTTTTTCAATGATTGCTTATCAGATTTATTAATATTGCAAAGAAACTTTTAATTAATTTTACAATGACATATGATAATTTATATTTTTCATTAAAGTTTAGATGTTGAATCAAAAAATAACAGAATTGAAGATAAAATTGAAATCATCTCAATTGTTAGTTTGGATTATTTATATAAGTGTAATTCAAACAGAAGTAATACATTGGTGTTTGTTTATTTTTGAATGCACTGATTTGAGTATTTATGTATTATATTATTTTGTTATAAATTGAAGTGAACAGAATTAATTGTGATATTATTCTCATATCTTAAAATATTAATTCACATATTCAAAAAGACATAGCAGATTTACAGTGTAACAATGTCTAATTTTTTTTATCATTAATAAGAACATATTCTTCAGAAATTATGTTAACATGTAAAGAATATTATCATCATTTAAACTAAAATCTTGATTTCTTATATTAATTTCAAATTATAAAATATAGTTTGCAGAATATATAATATGTATATATAATAGTAAATAACATTATGACATTTGCAGCTACATTAATGATAAACTTTTTGTAAAGGTAAAGTTTTTTTTTACCATTTATACAGTAAAACCTTGCTAAGTTGAACTGTATTAACCTGAAACTCATGAGCACAGTATGTAGTATTTTCTGTACAATACAGTCTTAATAACTCAAGTTGTTAGTATTTTTTAACTCAAACCTACTTTCTCATAAACCCTTCGCCTTTTTTATGTATATGATTTTTATTTTCTCATATGTTTTATGTGAATAAAGATGATTAAGATAATTTCCATGTAAGTACAACCTCACATCAACATTCCTTTATTGATAAGTATATTACTGGGTTTTAACAGGGATACAAGAGAATGCAATTGAAAGCATCATAAATTGTGTACAATTTTGTAATCATTTGGTGAACAGATTCTTGAGAAATGGCTTCCTAATAAGAAATCTGCTGCCACAGAAAAATTTGAGAAATTTGATATTATTAACTTATTAAAAGTCAGGATATTTACTCTTTCAGCTTCAGCTTAGTGTAGTTTTACTGTATATTGTATCCTAATTTCTCATTTTTAAAATGATCATTGCTATGCAATCTGAAAATATTTATATCTCATTTTTTACAGAAACTTGTACTTGAAACTTGAAATTTATTAAAACAAATTTAATATGCATAATTTTTAAAATATTTGATTTGTTGTATTGAAATGTTTTTTTTTTTTAGAAACATACAAAATGTCTATTTCATCTGCTCCAGGGAAAAAATCCAATCTTTTACATATTGGTTCAGCAGAACTACTATGTAAAAAATGCTATGAATATTATGGATATCCAGATTGGCTTGGTTACTGTTCTCTGTGTTATAAAGAACTTTATCCACCAAAAATAAAACAAGGAGAGATTAAACAGTCTAGAAAGTAATTAAAATATTTTTATTAATTGTTTATAATCTTATATTAAAATAAATTGATATATCATCATTGAACAGAATATCGAGAAGTGTTAGCGATGCTTCTGAGAGTTCATTGTCATTACGTTTTTCTAAGTTTGAAGAGAAGAAAAAACAGCATTCAGAAAAACGCAGTACAACTATTAAAAGCATCATGAAAAGAGGACACAGTTCAAAAGGTGAGTCAAGTCTTATGAAGATATAACTGATTTTTATAAAATTTTTAGCAGAAAAAAGATCTTGAAATACATATTTGAAGTGCATTGATAGAAAGTGAGCAAGCTTCCTTGGCAGTGACTCAAATTGATAAATTGCTGAAACACATTTTTTAAAGTAATGATTTAAACAAAATTTTGTGTATTAATAGAAGTAATAAAATAGTGTATCATGACTAGTTATGTGCCAGATCGTTAAAAATGTATATCCACGGATACAGATCATTAGTATCTAGATCCGCGGATATGGATCTCAACTTTCATACTTCAGCCGGCACCGGTGCATGTGACCTTGGACCGATAGTTGACGCTTTGCGTTAGTAATGCGACATGTTTTGACTTGCACTGCGCGTGTTTTTGTTTATAGTTTAGTGTGGTACGGGATAGCATAGATTACGTTTGTGTTTTTGGAGAGTATTGAGTTAAATTAAAATAAAAATAATGTAGACAAAAAAGTTTAGTAGTGTAATATGGAAATATTTTACAATAGTAAATGATTTTTGCATGATAAAATTTTTGCAATATGAATGTGCCAAATATGTGATTTTAAGAAATAAAAAGTGATTTGAATTGAAGTTATTAGTATTTTATTGCTACCTATCTTTAAAATTTTATATAAGTAATGAAATTCATTAAGATAAAAGATCCATTAAAAATCCGCTAAAAAAGTAACAGATATGGATATGGATCTATTTTTCCCCTTGGATATCCACGGATACGGATATCCTGCACATCACTAATCATGACAAAGGCCAATTTAAAAATTTGATCTAGAATGAGGGATATCAGGATCAAAGGTTATCCTTATGTTAAGTCTATGGGAAAATTTTGCATTGTAAAAACATAAACAAGCAAGTGCATACTACCTGGCATTTAAAATATGGCAAAGTTCTTGCCAAAATTTTTAATTTAATATTAATGTTTTTTTAATTTTTCTTGAAAAATTGACCATATACACCATAACCTATCTACATTCAGATACTATACCTTACCAATGTTTATTATGTAAGTTAAGAAAGTTTTAGAACAAAGGTAAGAATTCACTGTTTATGCAGAGGGATAAGTCACTTTAATTTAGCACCCTTAATGATAAATTCACTGCACTTCAATCAGGGATGCAAACTGTCACTGCACTTCAATCAGGGATGAAGTTCTCCTAGTTATTTAAGATATTTATGATTTGTGATATTTTTATATATAAATTATGCAAAATTTTTACTATATGTTTTGTATAGAAACATCACCTCAGTCTGTAGGAAAAGAAAGGCAACCAAGTTTTGAAAATCAAGCATACAAAGATTTTTCTGAGTCTATCAGTTTATTCCCTGATGCAAACATTATATTTAAACAAGTTCGTAGTGTTATTGATCAGATTAATAAGAGCAAAGATCATTCAATTGATGAATTATCAGAAATCATTCAAGAATTCTACCAAAATTTATCTGATAGAATGAAAACTCAGTCTGCATTTCATAGTAAGTAATTTTTACAGATTTTGTAAAAAAAAAACTTTTTTTTCTTTTTAAAAAAATGCATTTAATATTTATGTGTAAAGTATATACTTTATACTGTTGACTCTCAATAATTTGATAATAACATAAGAAACAGAGAAAAATTTTTTGGTTATAGAAATTACTATTACTTTAAAAAGATTGTAAATATCACAATGTGAACATATATAGTAATTTAAATATATGCAATTTTTAATGATTTCTCAAATATTAGATATTGTAAACACAGGTTCGAACTATACTATTAATAAAAAAGTCTGTTTTGTTGGCTTTGTGCTTGATTACTTCAAAAGCATTTTGTGTTAGTGTGAGGTCAGCCGATTAGGGGTGAGGTGTTCGACAGCCGAGCGGTTCGTTCTGTTGTGTGGACGCAGATTGACTTCCTGAGACAGGTTTACCATATAACCGTTTATTAAACATAGAAATTTTCCTTACAAATTACTTGTTAGACGAGGTAGCACCCCAAAGCACACGGATAAAGTTCGAAATAAAGTTCGTAAAAGTCGGTTTTCGTCACTAGTGGATGGACGCTGTCGGTGAAACACTCGGTGGGCCCCGGGGCGTTGATTACGGCTTTCGGCGGCTTCTCGCGGACGATCCGACGAATCTGTCGATTGCTAGGAGCACCCAGAGAACGATGCTTCCACGATGTTCCAAAATGTCCTTTTTTTTCTAAGATCTGGAACACGCCCGTCCAGGAGACGACACACTACGTATCCAAACACCAAGAACCAAAAACCAAAAACCAAGCCCCTTCGTCTCTTGAGTCGCACAAATTTATAGATTTTTTTACAGCAGTCGCCTCTCCATTGGTCTCTCATTGTCACCTGGTGACAATTCGAAACCTAATGGAGGGCGCGGGAGAGGTTAACATAGCGACTGAATATGATCCTCTCTCTCTCGTCGCGTTTTCCTCAAATTTCTCCGTTTCCATTGTTTAACTAATTTTCCGAAAAAAACCAATTGCATTGTTCAATCGAGACACCTAATCCGTTTCCTTATCGTCTGAAAAGGAGCTCTTTATTTTCGATCAAACCCATTATTCGGACCTCTCAGTCGACCCCTGTTCGGGTCCTCACATTAGATGATTTCTATGAAACCCACAAAAGCTCAAGAATTTTTCAGGCCCACACTATATGTAATAATTAGAATATTAGAGATAATAAGAATATAAGAGAGTGCTTGCTGCTATGAAGGATTTTATTTGAATCCAGCTAGATTTTTAGAAATTATCATAGATGATTTGGCCCAGATATTGATATAGATTGGCAGAGATGATTGGCCCAGACTCCTCATCATTTGGACACCTCATATTGGCTTAGCTGAATCCATGGTCCAAGATCTTATAATTTAGGAAAAACTGTACTATATTTACTGTGTGATGTGTATAAGTTTTGAATTTTTTTACATTTAAAATCTGGTTACTTGAAATTTTTGAAGGCTTGACACAAACTATTATCTCAGAGCCAAAGGAAATATGTCACTTATGAGTGAACAGCAACAGAATATTCACAAAGTTTTCAATGGCTTCTCTGAAACTGAATATTGGAAATGAGTGACTCTACTAGATTTTTATGGAAAGTTTCAAAATGGCTAAATTAAGCTACAATTCATATAAATGTAACACAAATAGCCTCAAAATTTATACATCACTTATTCTATATCTGTCTAAACTTCTCCTATTGTTAAGTGCAAATGCATTTAGATTGTTTTATACTAATAAAATCTTTTTCAGAATGCAAGCTTTACCCTTCACATGGCCAATATCATCAATTAAACCACATACAAAATTAGGTTTGCACTAAAGTCACCAGAACCACTATATATGAAAATAACTCAAAAACCCATTTGGGCTATATATAATATGGCTATGCAATTAATTAAATGCTAAATTTGTCTAGAGGTAGTTATGCTGTAATCTCATACTAGATTTAATAATTATAATAAATTTAATTTAATTTAGAACCACTATATTTTGAGTTACAGAAATATGCTTTCAAAATTATTTTAGTTTATTGAGATACAGAATGCATTGAAGTTCTAAGAGCTATAATGGAATGAAACTAAAATCTGACATAACAATAGATTCAACTTATTGAAATTTAATTGTGATTTTATTAATTGTAACTGAGTTTTAATTTTTTAAATTGAACCTTTTCATGTAGAAAAAACTCCTGAGGAATTAGAACAGTTAATGGATCATTGTGAAAAGTATCTTATGACTCGGTTATATAAAACTGTATTTGGACAAATATCATCAGAAGATGAAGATAAAGATTTGGCTTTACAAGGAAGAATTAGAAGTTTGAATTGGGTAACTGCACAACATCTAGAAACTGACATTAATGAAAAACATCCTGAAGTTAGAGATCTTATTGATAAGGCAATAACAGGTAAAATTTATATTCTTTCACTTAAAATTGAAGTGGCTATCTTAACAAATTTACATTAAATTTAATAGATATTATTGAAATGGATTCAAAGAAAATACCAAAAGAGAAGCTTATTTGTATTGTACAGTGCAGTAAGAACATTTTTGCTGTACTTAGAGTGTGTCGTGGAACACCTGCTAGTGCTGATGAATTTTTACCGGCACTAGTGTATATAGTCTTAAAAGCAAATCCACCTCGTTTACAATCTAATATTAAATATATTACAAGATTTAGTAATCCTAGCCGACTGATGAGTGGGGAAGATGGATATTATTTTACTAATTTGGTATTTATGATTGATAAAAAGTTTAAATTATAATAATGTATGTTTTGGAAATTGATTTTTATATTGTTTATTTTTTAGTGTTGTGCTGTTGCATTCATTGAGAATTTGACTGCTGAATCATTAAATTTGAGTAAAGAAGAATTTGATAGGTATATGTCAGGTGAAGCAGTACCACCAGGATCTTCTAATCAAAATCCTGCACTATGTGAAGGCCTCAGGGTGATTTATCAAAATCTCACAGATTTATCTGATCTCCGCTTGCGCCAAGAAAAACTGGAGGATGATATCTTATCACTACAAGAAGATTTAGAAAAACTAATGGTTAGTATAACTGTGATTTATAATTGTTATATTTGTCACTAATTATGAGCTAATTTTCCTGAACTTACAATTAATAAGTCTGTGGCTGGAAATTCTTACTGGATGAGCATAATTAAAGTATTCCCATTCAATGTTGTTTAGAGAGATCTTTAGCATTTCAAATACAACCAAATTTAATATAAGGATATTCCAGGACATGTGGAAGATATTTCTATAAAAAGAAATATCAGTATTAAAACTCATCACTGACATTTTTGGACTGAAATTTGAAAAAATTGTAGACCTATAAATTCCCACTGTTGTCTGTCTGTTTTTCCTTAATCTCAAAAACAAAGTTAGATAGATGAAAGTTGAGACCAAGTATGAAAAGCTTATGGGCAGGAGGTCTCAATTAACTATATACGAACTTCCAGTTTGTGCCAGAAGTCATGTTATTTCAATTCAAAAATATTTCTCTGAAAGGAGTTAGATGACTGGCATGATTCTATTGCTAACAGGAAAAGTATGATATACAAGAGCAAGACACAACTAATTTGTGGTGGACAGCATATAATTTAAATTAAATTAAATTGACGTTGTGATGATGTCACAATAAATAATTGCTTGTTGCTTTTTGTATCTTAATATGTATGAATTTTGCTTTTGGAGACACTTAAAAAAAGTGCAATTTATTGAGAACATGTTGCAAATTTGGCAGCTTTGAAAGATTAATTACAGTTGGCTTTGAACACTGTTTGTTGCCTTCAAGTTTTACACTTTCAGAATGAAGAACACATTGAGCACTATCTCTATATAGCATGAATTTCACATACAGATAAAATGTTTGTTGCTTCAGTGCCAAAGTGGTTAGTTTTGATACTATATTTTTTATTTTGTATGACAATGTCTTGCATGTCTTGGAGTGTCATGATACCAAACTTGGTTGCATTTGGACTACTAAATATATCTCTTAGACTGCATTAAATAAAGGTACTTTAATTACCTTTCAATTCAATTACAAATGCCAACAAACTGCCAGATTATTTGTTGGGGTGTAACAATTCATTTTCATTTGATTTGGCATTTGTAATTGAATTAAGTTAACATATGTTATTAATTATGATTGCCCAGTATAAGTAAAATAAAAATCAAATTTGCAGATAAAAATATTTATCTATTTATAAAATTAATGAAATTTGAGGCATTACATCTCATCTTTAGATCCTTTAATTACGTTGTCGGATAAATTCCTAAATAGCATTTGTAAGTTAATTGAAAGTCTGAAGCAGAAAAGTAGCATCTCAAAAATGTTTCTTTATTTTTTTTTATCAAATCTAGAGTAAGAAGATTGCTCCAAAAGTAGCACCTCAAATTTTTTTGTTGGGAAAATATTTCAGCTAGGGAAATAAAATTTGTCTATAGCTTCAATCAAGATATATATATATATATATAAAATCTCCATATTCCACAGATAATCTTTATCTACCCTTTAACAAGACACTATATTTTTTTTGTAAAAGTTGCTATCAGTCTGATTGAACTGTTTTCATTTTATTATTGTTACAGAAATGTTGCTTTCAGAATATGTTCTTCATTAGAGTAAAGATAAAATCCAATAAATGAAAATCCAATAAAACTAGATCAGGACTGATTCACTTTCTGTTACCTTTCATTACTTTAGTACAAAGTTATCTGGACCTTGACTTCTTTTTCATTAATGTATCTGATGTGTTAATATGACTCATATTGACATGTTCTATCTATAAATGTTGACGAATATTAAGTAATACAATATTCCCACTATTCAGGAACTGTCACATGTTTAGTCCATGCATCAATATTATCGTTATTTCAACAGCCAAATTTGGCATCATTAGATAGACAGAAGTGAAACTATCAAGATTATAAGTAGCCTCAAATACATTCTTGATAGTCACATCTTATTTACATATTTTTTCCCTGCCAGAAAAAAGTTTGGTGCATTACTTTGAAGTAACCTCATATCAGACATTTGAAAATAATATATGCAGTGGGTGATTGGTTAACGAACATAATCTGTTCCAAGACTTTGTTTGCTATCCGAATTGTTCATTAACTGATTATTGATTTACCATAGTGTGAGGGAAGAACAGACCCACAATAAAGTGTTATTTTAAATTTTAATTATTGGGAAATTCAATCATCTAAATTCCAGAGTTTTATCAAGTTAGGCTAAAAGCCATAAAAATTATTTTCCATGGAGTTGGTTCCTTGTTGATCCAGCTAGTCAGTGATGTGTCACCTGGAACTATCAATAAAGTGTCCACATTGGATGCCAGACTCTTAACAACCGCCTGACCTCATGGGAAAAACCCAAGAGGAAGAACAAGGGAGAACGAAAAAAAACCACCCAAAGTCAGTCCACTTAAGTTGTCCTCCGGGATTTATACCGAGACCAAGACTCCTGGATTAATACCATGCCTCTTTAAGGATATCATCCCCACTTCAGTGCCTTCACACCTCCGGGCTCCTGTTAACAGACAAGACCTAGAACTATTTTTGAGCAAACATTCCATCGGCAGTGTCATCTGACCACTTATCTTTGACCCAAAAGAAAGGTATTTATCAACCCGCGATTCATTTGTAAACTCTCTCTTTTGAACAGCCTAGTATAATTAGGGGCTATGCCAGAAATCGAATATATCTGTATTTTCTTTTGTTATAATTAAAATTGTTATTTATTTGTTACTATGGAGTCCGAGTGAGTCACTTCCTCGTCTCTCTCCTCATCTCTACTCCGAATCTAACCGCTCACCCGCTACCGCTCGCATGACGTAAAGTCGCGGTTTCCAAGTCCTGCAAGACTCGGTGGTGTCACATCCTGATGTGGTGTCAAAGAGACACCAACCCTACAGTCACAATAGGTTTTAATGGGAATTTAATTAATTTGTTCTGGAGACACCCAAAAATGAAAAATATATATTATACTTTCTTACTGTTTATTTATATGTAATAATAAAAACATTACATACATACATACACAGTTTTGCATTTTTATTAGTCATGTTTTTTCCGTTTGAAAGGGTTAAAGAATCTGTCTAATGTTGATTGCTTTTCTCTCTTATTCAGGATTTTTCGTAAGTAATTAATAGCATTGCAATTGTAGAAATCTCCAAGCCTCAACCTGGTTTGGATGCCATTCTAAGACCGTTGTTCTGACATCCTCCCACTTCTTCAAAGGATCTTTAATAACAGATATCGACATTAATTCTCTTTTTCAGAAGAAAACATATCTCGCCAAGTTTCTTGGTGTTCTTCATTCAAGAGTTCTTGTTCTTCTGTTGTCAGATCCATTTCAGGTTCCATTAAGAGCTCTTCGATGTTCTTTATTTCTCAGATGTGATTTTTGTTACTCCTTTAGCTTCTTGAGTCTTCTTGATTATACAGTATCTTTCTTAGATAAGATTGACTGCAGCCTACTATAGACCTGTTCAAGCCATACTGACCAGCAACAACAGACATCAGACATCTGCTCACTCTCTACCTTTGCTATTATACTCTCATCTTTTGAAAAAAAAAAACGACGCTAAACTTAACGAGTGCCTACCCGACAGTTTTGCGAATATATAAAAGAATTGTTTTGTCAGAAAAATAAAAGGCTGGAATTACAAGGGAGAGTTTCAAAGTTCGGAGGAATACTATCTGATCGGTATATACCGGCTTGTGTGTCGATGTCGACATCTCCCACACTCCGAAAAGTTTTGAATTGTTGTCCAAAGACAAGGGAAGACCAATTAGTATTCATTATCTTACGTCGCTTCTTCTTGTATTTGTTCTGTGGGGTGTTTGTTGTCTGAACATAAAAATCTTTTGCGAAAATGTTTGTTATCCAATCTGTTCATTAACCGATCACCCACTGTATATGTTCTATATTACAGTGGTACCTCAGGTTATGAACGCCCCAGCATACGAAATTTTCAGGATACGACATGAAATTCGAACATATTTTTGCTCCACGATACGAACAAAAACTCACCATACAACGTTACATTAGTTTGCATTTTTCATTTGTTTTTCTTACTACAGTTATTTTTTTAATGTATTACTTGGCTTTAATTTGAGTATGTTTTTCGCGTTGGAACGAATTATTTGATTTTACATGTAATCATATGGGAAAAGATGATCCACCTTACGACATTTTCATGATACGATCTCAGTTTCGGAACGGATTAATTTCGTATCCTGAGGTACCACTGTATGTAAATTATATATTATAAATTTTTTAAAAAGAAATCCATTTTTACAAGTGTGTTAAAAAGTTTTTAAATAAATTTTTTGAAATATGGGTTATTTTTATGCTGAATTATATTATTGTATTTTTGTGCATATAACTTCCAGAAAATTGCTAGAACAAAAACAAAACCTTCACAATAACCCATCCGAACATATGGTAGGGTGAATTATTATAAAGGTTTATTTTTGTGAGGGGAAAAAATCTTGACTGAAATTATACACGAATTTTATTTCCCTGGCTGAATATTTCCCCAAGAAAAAAAATTTGAGGTGCTACTTTTGGAGAAATCTTTTTACTCTAGATTTGATAAAAAATAAAGAAATGTATTTGAGATGCTACTTTTCTGCTGTTTTTATATGTTACTTTTTATAAGTAACATATGATTTTTATCTGTAATATTGAAGCATGAACTTATTTCATAAAACAAAGCATCCTGTAATAATAGATGTGAAAAAATTATTTCTTCACTTAGTTTTGTGAAATGTTTAGTAAAAAAGTTCTCATCGTAATTTCATTTCTTCATTATATATAAACAATCTAAAATATTAGTTTACATATTGAAAAATCAGGCTATTAAAAATATATTATCAATTTGTATTTAACATTTTGATGTTTATTTGTTTAATATTTTTTTATTGTATAATTTTTACTGAATTTAATGCTTAATATGCTTAATTGCTTAATTTTTACTGAATTTATGCTCTTCATAATAGATAACCAAGGTCCACAAATTTTATAAGTAAGCACAAATATTTTAGAGTGAATATGTAGAAAGATTATTATATAAAATAATTTTAATTGATATAATGCAATCATGGCTTTCAAATTATCTTCAAATCAAAAAATTTTTTAATGTTTTTTTAAATTTAAATTTATAAATATTTATGAGTATAGGTATGATTCTCATTAATTTAGACCGAAAGTAAGCATATTAATTTATCCTCATATTATTCAAAATAAATTACAAAAAACAGCAAATAAAAATATTTAAAATTACAATGGAATAAGTTCTCTGGATGCACTTTTAACTTTACATTAGGCATACATTTTCTTTTTAAAGAATAGATGCTTGGATTACTATTGTAATCCAAACATCTATTCTATTGTATTTCTTAAATTCATGATAATTTAAGAAATAGAAAATAAAAACTTATTAAAAAATGTATACATGTAACTTATGTATGTTCTGTAATTGTAAACAGAAATACTTTTGTATTTTTTGATTATTAGAAATAGAAAAATAATGAAACAAAATTTGTTAGTTTGATTTATCATTTCACTTTTATTTCAAGCAATTGTTACAAGCTGTATTCAAATGCTCATTACAAACCTATCTTCATGTTTATTACATTTTTTTTCTTGTTAATTTATTGTGAATTTACCACATTCATAACACTGACCTAAAATGCCATGTTGTTTTCCATGAATAATGTTTTGAGGTTCTTCAATTACCAATAAAAGTGTTCCCCTTCTTTGTATTTTGAATGAAATATTTGAGATAGAAATCTTTTCAGAATCAAGGTTTTGTTAGTTATATTTTCTATAAAATCTTGTTTCTTTATACTTTCCTCTTTATGATTAGCTCTGTAGATGCACAGTACATTGATGCCAGCAATGTTCAGCATGTTATAAATAATTAAAAACAATCAAAAAAATTAAAAATAATGTTAAAAGATAGGTCATTGACCTCTTAACAGCTAGTGTGGGAGACAAGTATATAGCCTCCACAAGGAAAAAAGTATATAAATAAAGAATAGTGATGGATTATATATCTAATACATGAACGTTACGGAAGCGAGTTAAAAAATGTTTTAAAATGAATATCTTAAATGGAGTTACATGTTATATGAGAAATTTGTTTAATCTTAGTTTCAGCAGAACCATCAAATTGTATACACTTCTGACAGTCCAAAAAAATATTTGGTTAATCTTTTGACTAGACATTAAATGTAGAAACTTTTTATTAAAAGTAGCTAATTAGACTACTATCTTGTGCTAATATTAATTATTTAGAATAATATTAAAGAAAAGATTGATCTAGAGCAGAACAAACACCTGCATCTTCTGCTTATGTACAGATGCATATTATGAGTTGTGTCATTTAGACCTCTGTTCAATCATCAAACTTCTAAACCTCTTAATTTGGATTATATTATTAAACAGGCTAATTACTGGTAATAAATCTGCATGATAAAGAGCTTGAGATGCTCAAAATTATCAAACATCCATTTTTTATCTTACATTTAAAAATTTTAAAAAGCAAATGAAAAAGAATGACATAAAAAGTTAGTAACTAAGATAATTTCTAAAGTACAGTACAAGTAATTGAGTAACATTCTTCAAAAAATAACAGAAGGCTTGTGCCCTGACACACTTGAATCTGCCTTGAGCAGCATCCATATTTTCAAAATTCTGATATTCCAATGTTTCTGTTGTAATTTAAAAGATTAAATATTTCGTTATATACTTTTTGTGAAAACTATATTAATGTATGTGGATATAAAACATTATTTGAAATTTAGTATAAATTATAAAGAGAATTGGAAATTCACAGAATATAAAAATCCCAAATGTAATAAAGATGTTATGAATGGATTAATTTCAGACTCAAACTAAAATATTGATGCAACTCTCAGAGATCGTATTTATAGAAGAAATTAATAGTATAAATAGTATTGGACAGAAGATTAATATGAAGATTTCTGAACAATACTCTGATGTTAAATTAGAGAAGCTAATGCAGAAATTAATTATTACAAAAATGAATGTTATAGAATTGAAGAAAGTAATATTGAATGTGGTAAGTTAATTTTGATTAAACTTTTTCAGAAAAATAAAGGATGTGACTGACAATATAAATATTCTGAATAGTCAGTTGAAATCTTGTAATAAATATTTAGTATAATTACAAAATGAGAATTTGAAATGAATAAGAAATATAATAAATTAAAAACAGTTAAATGTATTAGAACAAAAGGGATGTGATACTATAAAGATATAAATGATATTTTTCTATGATTGAAAAAATTACAAACATAATTGAATATTTAAAGTGACCCAAAGAGGATAGGGAAATAATCATTGAAATTAGAATTGAATCACCTAAACTTGCCCACTAGTTTTCTGATTTCTTATGATTGAACTCATCTATTTATGGTTTCATTTATACTTTTAGTATTTCTGTCAGAAAATATATATTAAAAAGAATATCAGATATGAGTTTAAAATGCATTAAATGTATGAATTAAAAAAATATGAAATGAAAATATTCAATGTAATGTTTATATATTAAAATCATCAATGCTAAAAAATATTTTAGAAAATAAAAATATATAATTCACATCNTAGCTCGAGAGCAGGGTTGTTCCAAGCCTTTCTAAAAGGGTACTAAAAAGAGTATTAGATAACAAAAAATGGTATTAAGTTTTCTTTAAAAAATCGACTAGTGACGTGAGATAGTATTTTTTTAAATCGATATTAATATCGATAATACGACATACGTACAGTACTTTCAGAATCAATACATTATGTCAAAATGATCTATTCACTAATGCAGGCATTACTTTGACCGTAAACTGCTGAATGTATGTATATATTATAGTTACTGATAATTCATCCAGTTAAACAAACAAAAAAAATGTAAAAAAACTAATTAAGGAAACCAACAGTAAAAAATCTCTGAGAAATGTTTTTGGTATCAATTTTCACTAGCTTCAACTCTTGAAAAGAATGCAAAATACAAGTAGTGTTTTATACAGATAACCCCCATATAACACGGCACTTCTGTAGCACAGATTCACTCTAACACAGTTCGAGAATTGGGAACATCCCCCGTATAACACAGTTCTTTTATAGCACGGGTTCACTCTAACACGGTTCGGGAATTGGGTAAAACCCTTGTACAACATAAAATGTAATAAAGGGTGCATTCTTTTATATCTCCGCATAACTCCACACAAGCATTCTAATTGTTTTCATGGCTACTTTGAATGCTCTTTCAACAAATAATCTGTTTAATGGTTAAATTATACAATTGGGACCCTTCTTTTGCCTCTAAAAGCTCATTTTAGAATTATAGATTCCTCCACGCAATACTATCGATAGTGTGGGCACTGCATCTTTCTTTCACCGTCATTCCTAAATGCCTACAAACAGCAGCACATTCCTGTTGCATAGCGACCACTATTAACAAACGCACCCACAAACTGTTACCAGTTGATGATGCTCATGCTGAGATCATCATATAAAATGAATAATCCTCTGGTAAAATATTTACTTAAATAATAAATAAGTATTTAACATTTGAAAAAAAATGAATAATAAATCCGATTTAAATAAGGATTTAACAACATGTTTTTTAATTTTTGGAACCTAACCCCTCCTTTTGCACTAGTTCTTTGTTTCGTATAACACGGCAATTTTTTGGAACGTAACTCCCATGTTATATGGGGGTTACCTGTATTTCTTTTATTTAAAGCATTCAATGTTTTTGAAAGATGGAAAAATAGAACACCATTTATATTCTGTCTTCTTTTCAAAAGAGCCTGCTGGCAAATTAAAAACTGAAGATATTTCTCAAAGATAATTTATTGTTGGTTTCCTTAATTAGTTTTTTTTTTTTTGTTTAATAATAATTTTTGGTACCAAGATAAATGAAATTTCTGAATTCATCCAGTGTTGTTTGCCTGCTGGATTTTATAGTACCATCTTTAATAACATTAACAACAACATATACTTGTAGTTGAAGTAAGAAATAAAGTAATTTAAACTTTATTTTTATTATTAAGAGCAAAAAATGGCTAAAATAATTCATATTTAACATTTACAGATTAGTTAGCTACATAAAGTATTACAAGTTAATATCACTGAAACTTTAATAAAATTGAAAATTTTTTGTACAGTATACCACATCTCAGAAAGGCTTTTTGAATCATGGTAGAATTCAGCTTGCCTGCTGTCCTCTGAGACAGGCAGGATCTCTTTGAGACATAATATAGAAGAAAAACTTGATTCTATTAAATGTGAGGGAAGATCAAAACAAATTAAGACTGATTTTTCTCTCACATGCAGGCAGCCCCTCTGGAGCATAGCAAGAATAGTCTTTTTCAGAATTCTCCATGGAATTCAATCCATTTTTGCCAGTCCTGAAAGATGTGTAGTATATCCATCCTTTGATATGTTCTTTAGAATTGCTTCTGATGCTTTGACACTCTTGTGGACAGGAAGTGGATTGTTTGTAACTTTAACTGTAGTATTGGGAATAAGAAAAAGTAACAGTATACCGAATTTGGGATATACAGTGGATATAGGATGCGTATGATTTTCTTGGACAAAAATTCAGTTCAGCAATTAGCCACATTAGCAATAGGGAAACTGGAACATTTCCAATAGATATGATCCAACAGTATGTATAGAACTAACAGATAATACTATTTGGTGACTTGTATGAGATAGACTATCCTTACCCATCAAAGAAAATGATGACTATTACCTCACCAGTTGATAGAGCAAATCTTGTCTTCTGTGGAGTAGAAAACGTTCATAATTTCCATACTATATTGACTTGTCAAAATTGAAATGATATAGCCAAGTTTCATGTACAGTAACAACCGATTGCAGAAATGCCTTATCCAAATTGGCAACCAGATGGTGCCACTCTAGCGAAATTCTATCTGAATATATTTTTGCATCTACTGAGCAGAAAATTCAGAGTAAAACATTGAAACCATGTCAGGCTTTTCTTGCTGCCTTCTCTTCATGACCTTGCTTACTCAAGGCCATGCAGAGAATGTAGCAAGAGAAGCATAACATGGTTTCACCACTCCTTTCTTCTTTGCGTCTGTCCACTTTCCCTTTGAGTATTTTAACCAGACAAAAAGTCTTTGTACTGATCTTGAGATGTTCTACAGTTTTATAATTTAAATTATGCTATTATCAGTGATAGGAACAGAGATAAGATTTGCTCCAGTATGAAGAGGATTAGGAGTACTTTACAAGTCTGTCAAGAACTGATATGTGACCTGGAGTAGAATGGACTCTTTTTACCCTTCAGCATGTTCCTTGTTTTTGTTTAAATATATGAAATATTTAAAATGTTTCTTTACTAATAAAAAGTATTTTAGTCATTTTTATTATTGTTTTATGTAGAAACAATAAAAACTTTTATTGTTGTTTCTATATTGTGATTATTTATATATATATTTACAGTCCTTGGCCATTTTAACTAATTTTTGTATTAATTGAAATATTTTTTAAATAATAAAAATTAGTTATTAAGATTTTATTTTTTGTTTGTAAAAAAAACCCCAGTTTGTATGGGTATGGGTATATTTCATGGTATAGATAATATACTTTTAAATTATTTATATTATAATTTTATTAATACATTTCAGAAAAGTGTAAGTGAAGAAGTGCAGGCCGTCATTAATCGAACTGCCTACATTCGACAGCCATACAAAATTCCTTCAAATATTGATATTCGTCTGGTACCATCAGCAGTTAGACATAGAGTTGAAAGAGAAGTAGAGATGCAAGAATTAATTAGTCTGGAAGACTTATCACATAAGAGTGTAGAAAATAAAGTGTTTCAAAAACTAGCAGATTATCAGAATAGTCAAGAAATTACAAAACTTTCCAGTCAAGATAACGACAGTATTGCAAGTGATAATTTGGAAACTGTTGAAGTGCCAACTGTTATTGAATGCATTCAAAATGCATCTTCATCACAGCAAGGGTTTCCTCTCGATCCTCTTTCACCAGAGCCAGCATCTAGTACCGAAAATCTTCATCTCCCTCCTCCATTACAACCAATTATTCTCTCTAGTCCACAAGGAAGTGAGTCTCAAAATAAAGACATTCCTTAATTTTTATTAGTACAACTCTCTGTTATTTAACTATTATTTATTAAAGAACAATTGTTTGCATTCAAATTTTAATTCATAAATTTATAAAAGAATGTTTTGTATAGATGTATCAAAATATTCAAATTAAGTTTAAAAAAAAAATTAAAAATGAGTTAAAATGGAAACATTCCAATTATTCTTAAGTGACATCTGTTGATTCCTGCAATTCTTACTCAGATGACAACAGTATTTGCACATTTTGGAATTTTTTTCTTTTATATAAGTGCAATCATTTTAATTGATGCAAAGCACTCAATGGTGTCATGATAAAATATACTATATCATCAATCATCAAAAATAATTAAATAATTTAAAAATTTTTATCTGCTGATTTAAATATTTGTGATATTACAGTATTGTTTATTTTTTAGTGTAAATACTGGAATCGTGTTATTATTGTGAGAAAATCATAATTGTAGTTTCTATAATTAAAAAGTTATTTTTTAAACATTTGATTCAGTCAATGTCAATTTAAAAATATATAATTAAAATCTGGATTTTTTTTCATCTATTTTGTTTGTAATCTTTATTTTAAAAATAGTTGATTTTTATTAATGTGTATATACATAAATATAACTGAAAACACAATATTCTGGAGATATCAAAACAAAACTTTTTCACTGTTCTAGCTGAAATGATTAGATTTAATACAATCATATCCATGATATTGAATTGAATTTGAGGGATCAAATAATTTCAACTTCTTAATTATAAAATACGAGATAAAATGTAAATTGTACGAAAGTATTTATTTATTTAGCTCATTATGCTTTATATTTTTGGGGAAAATGCTTATACTTTTTTGATGAGACTAATACAGTAGTCTGTTATATTGCACTTTTTTTTGTCTCCAAATTTTAAAACCACTCAAATCAATAAATTTTAAAATATTGATTGGCATTGAATTTCTTTTTGCAACGAAATGTGGTATTTTATTCTTGCTATTGTCCTTGTGCGATATTCCAAGCACAATATAATGAGGGGGTACTGTATTGTATTCATATATACTTGTGTAATATTGATTGTATAAGCTTATTAAGACAAAAACTTACTCAGAGGTTTGGGCTAGAAGGGAAGGGATAAGAGAAAAACAAGATTAAAGTAAGAAGGAAACATCAAGGGTAACCTGGCTAGGTAAAGAAACGACAGGAACAAAATGCACACGAGCAGACAAAGTTTTACAATGTGGCAGTAAATAACTAAATATACATGGTTCTTTTATTCCCATGCAGGGTATCAACGAAAATTCCAAACAGAAAAAAAAACAGTTCACTCCATATCAAAACAGATAACCTGACAATTGGAAACAGCAGCATGTCTGTTTCCACATGGAGTTAGCTGTTTCTTCTCCTGTTGGGATTTTTTCACTTCTCTTGCAAGGAACTGAGAAACTTGAAAGTATATTTTAAACATTATTATTATGTTGGGTTTAGTGGGTAATACTCGGTTTAAACCGGTGGCTGTGTACTATGCCGGATGAAAGTCAAGGCATAGCAACCAAAACAAAACTAAAATTAAATGTGTGTGTCAGTGTCTGTATTAAGGAATTTCCTAACAATATGGCATGTATTCAATATAGTGGCCTTCTGTAGTGTGATGTATGTATTTCTACTCAATTGTAATGTTCCCAGGCTTTTGTGTAGTGTGTGTGGTATCACACCTGTACAGGAGAGAACAACAGGTACAATAAGCACCCTATCCATCCTCCACAGATGCCTTATTTCCTGGGCGAGTTCTGTGTACTTGCTAATTTTTTCAGTGCATGTGTTTTGTACATTGTGAGTGTTTGGAATGGCTATGTCTATAATGTATGTGATTTTATTGTGTTTGTCAATGAGTGTGATGTCTGGTCTGTTGTGGTAAATTGTTTTATCTGTGATTATGGCTCTGTCGTAATACATTTTGTGCGTGTTATTTTCCAATACTGTCTGTGGAATATACTTGTAGTATGGTTCGTGGATGTCTGCCAATTTGTGTTTCTTTGCAAGCTCTTGGTGTATTATATTTGCTACTTGATTGTGTCTATGTAAGTAATCTGTCTGTGCCAAGAGCTTGCAACCAGAAGTGATGTGTTGTATAGTTTCTGGCATGATGTGACATTTTCTGCATGTGTCATTTGTGAGTGTTGTATCTTTGAGTATGTGTTTTCTGTAGTTTTTAGTATTTATGACCTGATCCTGTATGGCAATCATGAATCCTTCCGTCTCCCCAAAGAGGCATCCCCGATCTAACCAGCTGTTTGACGCAGTTTTGTCAACAAAATCCTGGGCCAGGTCGTAAGGATGCCTGCCATGGAGAGCCTTTTGAGCCCATGATTGCTTAATGTTGTCTATGCTTTTTATATGTTGTGTCATGTCTGTATGTTGTGAGTGTAAGTTTAATGGTGTGTTATTTGAGTCTGCTAGAGTTACTGCTTTATGTAACTGTGATGTTTCTTGTTTCTTGTAGAAAAACTCTCGCAGTGACTGTATTTGTTTGTAGTGAAGGTTAACTATGTCAATCAGGCCACGTCCGCCTTCTTTACGTGGAAGGGTTAATCTTTCTGTGGCGGATTTAGGATGATGTTGTTTATGCTTAGTAAGTGTTGTTCTTGTTTTCCTTTGGAGTTGCTCGAGATCTGTGTGAGTCCAATGTATAACTCCAAAAGAGTATGTGAGTACTGGGATGACATATGTGTTTATTGCTTTAACTGTGTGTTTTGCATTTAACTGTGTTCTAAGTATAGCGTTTAACCTACTTTGGTATTCTTTAATTAATCGTTGCTTTATTTGTGTATGTTCTGTTAGTTTGGCCTGTTGGAATCCTAAGTACTTGTAGAACTCGCCCTCTTCCATGGATTCAATAACGTCTCCATTTCCAAGTGCAAAATCTTCTTTCTTCAGGATTCCTTTTTCTATGTGAAGTTTTTTGCATTTGTCTAGGCCAAACTCCATTTGTATGTCCTTAGTGTATGAATGTGTGATTTGTAGGAGTTGATGAAGTTGTTTTTGTGTGGATGCATAAAGTTTTATGTCGTCCATGTACATGAGATGTGACAGTGTAAACTGTGTTGTTTTTTCATGTCTGATATTGTAGCCATATTGCGTGTTGTTTAACATGTTGGATAATGGATTCAGGGCTAGGCAGAACCAGAGAGGACTCAAGGAATCTCCTTGAAAAATTCCTCGCCTAATGAATATTTCGTTTGTTTGTATGGAAGTGTTACTAACCCTGAGATGTAGTGTTGTTCTCCAGTGCTGCATAGTGTTTTCGAAGAATGCAATGAGTGATGGATGTATTTTGTACATGTGTAGAATATGTAGCAGCCAACTGTGTGGAACACTGTCGAATGCTTTTCTGTAGTCTATATATGCCATGTGTATGTTTCTGTGTTGTTTGTGTGCTTGCCGTAGAATGACTGAATCTATGAGTAACTGTTCTTTGCATCCCCTGTGATTTCTACGGCAACCTTTTTGTTGTTCTGTAAGAATGTCGTGTTCTTCAACATGTTTGTATATTTTGTTTGTGATACAGGATGTCAATAATTTGTAGAGTGTTGGAAGACATGTAATTGGTCTGTATTGTGTGGGGTCTGTGGTTTTGTTGTTTTTAGGTTTCATGTAGGTGATGCCCTGAGTAAGAAATTTTGGCATGTCTTGTGGATTGATGATGATGTGTGTTAGATGTTTAGCTAGTTCCTGGTGCAGTGATGTAAACTTTTTGTACCAGAAATTGTGAATGTTGTCTACACCAGGTGTCTTCCAGTTGTGTGTTCTGTTAACAGCGTAGCGAATGTCGTGTACGTTTATTTCAGCACAGGGCATAGTTGGTATGTTGTGCAAGTTTCTGTTCTCCTCCTCGATCCAGCCTGCATCAGCATTGTGTGTAACAGCATTGGACCAAAGAGAAGACCAATAAGTTGTGAGTTCTTCTTCTGTTGGTGTGCCACTGTGCTGTGTATCAGTGTTTGTTTTGGTACTGATTTGTCTGTAGAAAAGTTTTTCATTGTTTGTGAATAATTTATTTTGTTGTTTTCGTAGTGTACATGTTTTGTATCGTTTGAGTCTACGTGCTTTGGCTGCGAGTTTTTGTTTTAGTGTATCGATGTATTCTGTAATGTGTGTGTTGTGATGTTCATGTTTTGTGTGTGTTTTAATTTTCTTGAAAATGTTTTTGAGTTGTTTCTTTAATTTGGGTGTTATGTTGTTTTTAGTGTATTGTGTCAGCCTGCCTAATTGCTGTCTAATGTCATTTATTTGTGTTTCTATTCTTCTCTGCCAGGCAGGCTTATGATAGAATTGTGTTTTGTGTGTGTCTGTCTGTGAGTGTATTTTCAGTCCATGGTGTGTTACTACTGTGACTGCCCCAGCATAAACTAATGTATGAATGTCTGTAAGTGTAGAAATTGAATGAATGTAGTTTGGTAGTAAGTGAGTGTTTACATAATCTAGTGTTTTTCCTACTGCCTTTGACGTGTTGATTTTTGGTATTCGTGGTCTTTGTGTGGGATCTGTACCAGTATATTTAATGAGTGTTTCCTGAAATATAAGTGAGAGCGTATTAACTAATTCTATGTCTACGTTATCAGTGATGGATGGGGAAGTGCCTGCAGTATCATTAGTGGTACTTGTTGTGTGTGTGCTGTAATCAGTGCTTGTTGCTGGATTATCCTGACAGGTTACGTGATCTTCATTAATGTTAAATGTTTCTGTCTGTTGATGTATTTGATCAGCAACCTGTTGTTTGATAAGTTCAAGTGTTGTTTGTGGGATAAGGTTGTTGTGTATAATTGTTCGTTTTTGATCAACAACCCTTTGTTCGGTGACAGTGAGGTGAGGATATTGTTGTGTGAATATGTGGTGTAGTTGTTGTCTGTATGCTGTCATGTTTGTTTCGAGTCTTGTGATGGTGTAGTAAGTGCGGATGATAAACTCGTTCATTTCTGTTGTCCATTTCATCCGTTGGCGTGGTTTTCCAGCCTTTGTGGTCTGTGGATGCATTGCCACAGAAACACCAAGGCTAGGTTGATTCCTCACATCTGTTGAGGGCATTGCAGTAGCCATGCTTGGGCCGGCGCTGCTTTCGCCACCGGTAACCAAGGGAGACTGGAGCCTATTTTTCGAACGTGAGCCTCTGCCTAACCCACGAACGCGGACCTTGTTAACCCGGGCGACGTCCGAGCCGGTATCATACTTAGATCTGGTTACTACCATAATGATTATCTCCACAGAATGTGGGTGTGTGGTCACTCTTAGCTTCATTTCTCCCCATAGACCTTACTGGCATGGGTGTCCCTACCAGGAGCTTGTGCTCCAGCCTGCATTGCCCTATGGATCTGTAAAACTACTGGGCTCTCCCACCACGACCAGGTGGTGACCACGGGAGAGTTATTATTATTATTATTATTAATTAATAGCATAAATACCTGATACACATACACCCCTACAAAATTTCAGAAATCTTTGATAAAAGACAGGAGTTATTAAGCTTCAAAATGGGCAAACAAAATTGAAGAGCTTATTTCCAAGGTGATATATCTACAGGAAATACAAATTTTCAAAAACTGCAAATTTCATATAGTTGCTTTAAATGTTAAGATAAAAACTTAATTATTGGAACAGATCTTCATTTTTATACTCTGAATATAAGTTTATAAGTGAAAAAAATCCTGAAGCAAAGGAAATGGTAGGTAGATCATGGACTTGCACCACTTTGGAACAAAATTGCAGCATTTAAATGGGCAATGAAATAAAAACAACAAATACATGGTCAAAAACTTTTAATATATAAAAACAAAACAGAATATACAAAATAAGAAAAACAAAAATGAAAATCACATGAATCTTGTTCATACAACTGAAGATGATGATAAACAGTGTTTAAAAGAACTATACTAATTCCAAAAGAACAAAACTTTAACGATTATATAGAATTTATAAAAATCATATTGTAATTGTTCTGTCACAGTACCTATTTAGAATTAATCACTTTCTAAACAAGAAAACACTTTTTCTAAAATGTCATTACAGTATACCCATCACTTATTCCCAGTTTATTTAAAAGTTTCTTCACGTCATCTATCTTTTCTAGCTTAAGTTTATTCTCCAATATAACAAATTAACTAATAGATATGACCATTTTTTATCTCTTTTTAACATTGTATG
Source organism: Centruroides sculpturatus (assembly GCF_000671375.1). Classification (NCBI taxonomy): domain Eukaryota; kingdom Metazoa; phylum Arthropoda; class Arachnida; order Scorpiones; family Buthidae; genus Centruroides; species Centruroides sculpturatus. Next base: position 1,006,210 of record NW_019384394.1, read on the forward strand.
TTTGCACATCCTGATGTATCATAATAATGCTGTTTGCAACAAACATATTTAGAGTTTATTCTGATTACTTTCATTTCAGATACTTTAAAATCTATTTTTGACTTAATGTATGAATGAATTACAAGTTTCCAATTACCAAGTTGCCAGTCTTTACCAAGAACATGTATTTGTCCTGTAAGCTCAAAAATTTTATTGTAGTCTTCCCCTTGAGTGTACAATCTGTTTCAGTGTAAGAGGCAGTTCAGTTTTCTTAACATTTTTTCCACCCTTCCAAAGGTCCTATCTATGGGTAAATAACTGTGACCCCACACTGTATATGTAATCTCAAAAATTACACTATACATATCTGAAAGTTTACTTGGCATTACTAATAATGTGAAATTTTTCTTTTGTGCACTGCATCCATTACAAAAATTAATTTTCTTGATTTTTGGATTTTCCTTACGAAAATTTCTACAAAATAAGGACGCGATCTCTTTCTAGCATATCCACTAAACACTTTTTGAACTTCTTCAGAAAATGTATTTGTTTCTTCGAAAAAAATATATATTGTAGCATTATAGACAAGCATATATATTATCAATGTGTTGGTACTATGAACTAAAAATAATAATAATAGTTAGTGCAGATATGTTACATTGAAAATCACCTCTTCTAAATAAATATAAATAAGTACAGTATTTTGATTTTCGATGAACTTGAACATTTCGGGTCAATATTACTCACCTCTATGTGCATTAGAAAAGCTTTAAAATCGATAAGAAATAGATTTGATACTTCATAAGGAAAATGTATCTAAGCTTATTTTATTTAACTGCTTTTGGGCAGGGGGTTTTTGAATTGAAATAACTTAATTTCCGGTTTGCATCGGATATTCATATATAGTTAATTGGGGCCTCCTGTCCCTAAGTTTTCCATGTCTGGTCTCGGATTTCATCTAATTCCGTTCTCGAGATTAAGACAATGGCAATTTATAGGTCTACAATTTTTTTTCAAATTGCAGCCCCATCAGGTCACAGGTCGACGCCAACTAACGGATTGGAAAGTTCAGAATGTCAATCGGAAAAATCCAGTTTTGACTCTGACAAAATTTGGAAATAAATATAGCATTCCTTTGAAAACAAAATTGTCGCGTTGTAAGTAATGAAGACATAAAGAAAAATTCTTGGTCAGAAAAGAAAATATCATGGCGTGAGATACGAGCGAAACTTGCGGACCAAGTCGAACGGAAGTGTCAAATTGATTAACTCATCAAATTATTAAGAATTTAGGGACGAGATCCTTTAAAAAGCCGGAAATTCAAGGAGAAAGAACGGTCTCTTCTCCCTAGCTCAATCTGTTTATCCTTTGTGTCGGTTTCCTCGTTGTTATGGACTTCGTTTTCGTTCCGCCGTATTATAAAGGTTTTTCGGTAATTTTAATATTAACTTTATCCAGTTTGATGTTCACATTCAACATCTGCCTGTATTGAAGGTGAGTGTACAATCTGTTTTCTTGGCCTTTTACGTGAACAGTTTTCTTTAGTCTATTCGCGTTACTCGATTTTGTCAATTAACGCGAATAATAATTAGTATTGTAACTCCGGATTTAATATTTGTTTAATAGATAAACGGGAATGATCATCAGTGTAAGTTATACACATGTCACGCAGACATCTAATATAAATTTATTCAAGCGATTGCGATCTCGAGGTATGCAGTTTATATATATGTATATTACATTTTTTGTGATTTGTGTGTATTTTTTATACCTTTTTAGTTGACTGAAGAGAGGCATTACTGAGCCCGAAACATGTACAAAACACGCGTATCAACTGAATAAAAAAAAATAGAAATAAAAAATGCCAAGTGATCGATTAATTACACTACATAGTGTTTGAATAACGGAAAAGAATAACGACACGGTTTCAGATTATTAAAAATGTTTATGTTAATTATTTTCTTTTTATGATTGACTTCTAAAAATGTGATGGGTTGGTAAGGGGCCTCACACAGCATTTAGCTTAGAGTCTCGAAATGCTTAAATCCGACCCTGTGTCCCACACAAAATTACTGGCGTTTTAACATTAAGGAAAAATCTTTTAAAATTGACAGCATGACTTGTTCATATAAAGCTGAACAATCGGGAAACTTTATGCTAATTCTTAATATAGTCTTTCTGTAGGTTATATTTGAGCTCCGCATTCTGATTTCCGAATAATCATCTGTTTTTCATGTGGGAATACAAGGTGCGTTCCATAATTAATGAGACCAAATTCATAAAAAATCATTTATTGAACATATTCTTATAATTCAAAAATTTTCGAAATAGCACCCTCCTGCATCGATACACTTGTTTGAAAGCGGTGTTTCCGGGCCTGGAAGGCCTTCTCCGGAGTGTCCTTTAGAGCTGATGTAACATAAGCCTTGATGTTTTCAATCGTGTCCCAATGTTTCTCTTTAATGACCCCTTTTAAGCGAGGAAACAAAAAAAGTTGGCGGGAGCCAGGTCAGGACTGTAAGGTAGCTGTGGAGCCAATGGGGTATGGGTCCTGGCCAGGAAATCGTTGACAGTGAAGGCGCTATGGCTTGGCGCGTTGTCGTGATGAAGTTTCTGCATGGCCTTGATGTCACTTCGGCAGCGCGCGACCAGGATTTCAGTCTTTTGAACACTTTCAAGTAGAAAGCTGCATTTACGGTGGTCCTGACAGGTACGAATTCGTGGTGGTTAATACCTCTGACGTCAAAGAAGACAATTCGGGAAGTTGATCGACGTCCACTGCGGGGTTCGTCGATGACCTCCTCTCGGCTATCCTTGAAAGACTTGTGATTTGGAGAAGCAATCACTCCGAAAGGCCTGCTGAATTAATATAAAAGTTTCGGTGGCGGACTTCCCAAGTTTAACGCAAAATTTGATAGCGTAACGTTGCTCCACAAAATGATCCATCGCTCCGTATTACATTAACTGAAAATGGGGTTCACGGGAACGAACGTCCTCACATGCCGGCAGCATGGAGGCAAGCGAGACCGGACGAGTTTTGAAGCTAACACCCCATACCACCTAGCACAGCAGGTTAGAACTAGCTACTGCATATCGTCATGTCGTGAAAAAATTAGTCGCATTACTTATGGAACGCGTCTTGTAGACGAAAACTTATATTGGGCTCCCGTATGGCTTTGAAATTGCAATTTGGAACGCAACAGAAAGCTATGTTTTTTCTATTGTTATTCATCTTTACTGTTGACAATACACAAGAATGATTCAAACGATCCAGATAAAATAGTTCTGTTTTTAAACACCAGAGGGCCAACATCCGGTGAAAAATGCGAATATTGGAAAATACAACAAAAGTTAACACAAAAATTTATTTTTGACCTTAGATGTAAATTTCTCAACAGCCATTTCAGATATAAAGCAATATATATATATAGCTATAATGTTGCCGGTCTGTCATTTACCAGTCTATGATCCTGTAGTGCTCTGTTCCGCGTCGAAAATAATTTCATCGAGGTTGGCTAACTAGAAATTGAAAAAAAGTGAGTTTTTCTAGGCGAATGAATAAATCACGAGTAGATTTATAACTTAACCCACCGATAGTTTACTGCTATGTTTTTATGATAGTTCTATATAGTTGACAGGAGTTTTAAAAAATCCATTAAAATATTTGATATATTTACTCTGCTCTCACATCTTGTATTACTTACAGATTTCAATGTTAAACTAGTGATAGTAAGATTTAGTATGTCCCATCTTTAAGGGGATGCTGGAAAAAACGTGTACAATTCTTGTACAATGTTAAAAAAAATGAACATTGGCAACATCATTTGGCAACATCACTCATTACTAAATGTAATGAGTGAGATGAACAAGATACAAAAATCTCTAGAATTTATTTTCCTTAAATTTACGATTTATGTATCCGTTGTCGTAAAAATTTCTTTCCACATTTTTCCCGAGACTACAAATGTTCGAGTACAAAGTAATCGGTTTCGACTTATTTCTACTTAAGAAGCAATTAAATAATTAAGAGATTAGGGAACTAGGGACATAAATAAAACCCCGCTGAAAGAGCCGGAATTTTACTTAAACAAAAGCTTAACCGAATTAACTCTAGCATGGACGAGTGGTCTCCGTTGCCGCTTGTCGTAGTGGTGACCAGACCCTAAAGACTGGGAGGTTCGTCGTGGGTTCGCGCCACGGTCGGACAGGCTGGCTGCTTGGAGTTTTCCGTGTTTTCTCCTTGCCAATAACGACTGAATAGGAGGCCAGTTCCCCATAAAAGTCCTCCCGGAAGGCATTATTTCCCGCGCGCGCGCGATTACGCCGTTCAGGTACGGCTGGCTCATCGGTCGCATAGCGATCATACACAAATCTATCGGAGAAAGAGCCTATTTGAGCTATAATCTCCATATTAACACCTGCAAGAAGAAGAATCAACTCTAGCAGATTACAGTGGGGACTGATTTCTTCATAATATAAAGACAGAAATTTTTCCAGTTCAATGAGAGTGACCGAAAAGTTGTAACAAATGACGGACAATCTATTAAGTTTAACATATTTAGATTTTTACAGCTGTGGTGAGAAACGTTTAAAATTTACAATCACCCTGTCGCATCCTTTGAAGTATACTAGTGATGCGACAAAAGGCATTTGACATTGACCGGTATTGGCACCCTCAGGATTTGGTAGCTCACGTGCATCACCTACCAGGACCGTTTCTGATTTCATCCATTAGCCACTCGTAGGGAGTTATTTAAGTGAATTGTTTTAATATTTAAAAAGCAATGTGAGGGTCGTAAAAGCGCGTCGAAATTACGACTAATTACAAACTTTAATGTCAGAGAGTTTCGAAGATAGAATCGGGTCAAGGGGATGTGTTAGTGACAGAACCCAGATGGGACGAAAACTTTTTTCGAATCGTAAAACAAACGTGACACGATGATAAACAACAGGGGAGAATGTCGACAGAGAGAAAGAGCTTTGTTGAGATGCTCGCGAACAAGTGTCGGGTCGACGAGCGCGAACATTAAAAGCTCCGTCATCACCTCTCCGACCTTTTCCCGACCCGAATCGGTCTCAAGTTTCGCCTAGAAACAAAAGAATGACCAATCAGGGTAAGGGAGAGGGTGAACGGGACCAATCAAAAGGGTGAGATTCGGGGAAAATCTTATAAAACCCCCGAATCTCAAGGACAGCGGAGAGATTCTCAGCCGCTTCTCTCCGAGGAGAGATTCTCAGCCGCTTCTCTCCGAAGAGAAATTCTCAGCCGATTCTCCACAGTTCTCCACCGGGACCAGGTTCTCCACCAGTGACCAAAATCTCCGTGCATCCGCATCACCGGACAGAAGCCCCTGTGCAATGGACACTCTCCTGTCAAGCCTGGAACACCAGTCAGCGCCCGTTCGTCGACATCAAGGAGCTCCCACCAAAGCCGATCTAGATCGCATTGTTATTGTCATTATGTGAGTTAACCTTATGTCAAAATAAACGGTTTTCGTGTAAGACACTTGTCATCTCTGTCTCCTACCGCCACCACCCACATACGGTTTGACCTTAGGTTTTCCTGACGCGCAATTAACGTATTGTCCCCAAAATCGGCGAACTTACAGTAAAGAATATGTTTTTATGTACAGTACGTTTAGTTTACAAAGCTATATTTAATTATAATTTTCTTTAAAAGTATATTCATACAATTAAAGAATATTTTGTACCAGGTATGTACTGTACAATACATCCACCACACATTTTATTTTTAATTATAGCCCTTATATCGTGGCTAGCGATTCAGAATGTAATTGTGATATTAAAAATACATTTAGAGAAGTCTACGGTTTTTACTGGCTTATCGAACAAATGAATACGAATGAACTCTATAGCAGGGGTGGCCAACCTTTTGCATACCATGCGCCAATTTTTTGACAGACGAGTTCAGATGCGCAGTGACGTACCGTGAGTGTTAGCAGCCCGGGGCGGAGAAAAACTTCGGTCACCCGTTAATTAGGTACTTTAATTTATAAGAATAAACTATTTATAATCTATAATTTATTAGAGAACTATCTTACACGAGTAGCTAAGCCACCCGTATAAAGTAGTTCTATATGACATCAGTGGTGTACGTGTACACGAGTGCATCGTGTAACGTACAAGCAAAGAAAGAAAGAAAAAAAAAACGATCAACAGATCGACTTTACTGAAATGTGCATACAGTGCAGTCGAATCCGGCAATATAGCTCGGATACGACTGAAGCACCACTTGTAATCGTCCAATGCGCCACCTGTTGGCCACCCCTGCTCTAGACCATCACTGGCGCGCAATTAACTGGTTGCCCTGGAAATCGGCTTCTTACAGAAACACAGCTTCCCTATCATCAAATGTCACGGCACGCCACTGTACAGATGAAATATGTAAAAAATGCGGCTTCACTGCCTATTATAAATAAACCTAACCGAGCGATTTTTATGTTATTTTTTATCTTCTCTTTTCCAACGTCAAGTTCAAAAGCAAAACTTTCTTTCCTTTACAATATGGTGGTTTGTTCTACAGTGAAGCCACTTCCGGTTTCAAGTAGTAACAAAGCGCTTCCGCTCCAGTTAGCTCCATGACAATATCTATGTTCTGCAATATGACCTACTTCATGTTTATAATTTTGGATAGCTAAAAAATAGGTATAATTTGAAATAAAATTTTTCAGTGGTTCTATTTCCTGGAGAATTACCTACTTAAGTTAAATTGAATGAATTCACTGTTAACTTTTTGGGAGAGAAACATCGTTCACGCTAAAAATGTAAATAATGATTTTAAATTTAAAAAATCCTAAATATACAGTGGGTGATCGGTTAACGAACATTTTCTCGAAAGATTTTTATGATCGGACAACGAACACTTCACTGAACAAACACAAAAAGCGACGTAAAATAACGAATAACGATTGTTCTTCCTGTCTTCGGGCAACAATTCGAAACTTTTTGGAGCGCAGGAGACGTCAACATCGACGTTCTACCCAGTATATACTGATCGGATAGTATTCTCCCGAACTTTGAAACTCTCTCTCGTAATTCCAGCCTTTTATTTTTCTGACAAACAATTCTTTTACATTTTCTTCTGAAAATGCGAATTTATGCCGATATGTGCTATTAAAGATCTTTTGAAGAAGGGGGATGTCAGAACAACGGTCTTAAAATGACATCCAAACCAGGTTGAGGTTAATAGGCCTAGGGATCTCTACAATTACAATGCTATTAATTACTTCTGAAAAATCATGAAGATAGAAAAGCAATCGACATTGGACAGATTCTTTAACCCCCACAAACGGAAAAAACATGACTAATAAAAATGCAAGACCGTGTATATATGTATTTTTATTATTACATATGAATAAACGTAGTAAGAAAGTACAGTAATACCTCGACTTATGCGATTTTCAATCTCGTCGATTCGTCTTTTGTTTGAGCGCCACGTAGCTCTTGATTACTCACTCCCCACACACTATTCTTCGGCTTACATGTTCGGATGTGTCATGCGGAATCGACACATAGCTACAATTTATTTTGTGTTATTTATTTCTGTGTTTGTTATATCTACGGAGACTCGAGAGACTGTGTGGTGATTTCTTGTAACCGTGAACGAATCAAAAGACGAGATAAGATTAACGAGAACATTTATTAGCTTACATACATCCGACTTGGATTTTAGACAAATTGCGAAATTATACCCCGACATACGCGAATTCGACTTACGCGGTTATCGCTCGGTCCCACCTATCGCGTAAGTTCGGGGTATCACTATATATATTTTTTATTTTTTTGGGGTTTCCAGAACGAATTAATCAAATTCCCATAGAAACCTATGGTAAATCGATAATCGGTTAACGAATTGTTCGTTAACCGACTTCGTTAACCGAATTGTCCGTTAACCGATTATCCCACTGTATAGCATTAAATCTTTGTAAAAATGATTAAGTATTATTTTAAAATGACTAGATCAAAATATTCAATTCGTCAACATTCATGCAGTAAGCATACCTAGCTGAATACTGTATAGATAACCACGATGTACTCTATGTAGCAATATGGTAACAAAACATTTGCTGCCATATTACCATTTCCATGCGCTTTTTTTTTATTATTTGTCTCACTTTATGTTTTATATTAAAACATAAAGTGAGACAAATAATAAAATCTGTATCATACATAATTCTGCTAGTCATTTTTCCCTGCCACCTATTGATGCTTCAGTGCTTTAAAAATTGGGTGCTTTGAGAATATAGGTTTATGTTATTTAATGAAAAATATTTGATGATGAACAGAATAGAGATAATTAATTTTGATAATTTTATATCATATATTTCACCATGTAACAATAAATACATTGTTTCATCAATTTTCAGTGAATAGCAATATTTTAATTAAATGACATGACAAAGGATAGTTATAAAACATATGATATTTATGTTTGTATAAAACTATTTTTATTTGTAATTATGGCACATTGCATACGATATAATTCTAAGAACCCGTACTGTAATTATCACAGACAATTTATCACAGTTTATTTGTTAATGCAGGATAAGGCACTAAAATAATGTACAGTACATCTATTTTTATAATGAAAGAAAAGTGCTGAAGAGTAAAACCAATAACTATATTATTAAATTTTGAAACAAAAGAAAAACAGATGATAAAATTAATGTTGGCCCAATGCTGGGAATTCTTCTGGCAATAAAATGTGAACACGACAAATTGGGCAAGTACTCTGTTTAGTTACCCATTCATGAATGCAGCTATAATGAAAAGAATGTCCACATTCAATTTTAAATGAAACGAATGGAGTCATGTCTTCTAAACAAATACTACAACTGTTATCTGAAGAATCTTTACTTAATGTACTCCAGGGTGTCATTTTTGCAGCTGGTTTTGTCCATACGTCTTGCGAGTCATTATTATTCAAGAAAGCAGCTGGATATGTAGATCTACAAGCTGAATTCTTTTGTTCTTTAATAATTAATGCTGATATTCCTGCAATAATAGCATCTATAGTCATCCCGTTTAAAGAATTATTACGCTGTGCTCTGTATTCTTTCAGATAATTTGCCAATTGTGTTCGATTCATATTTGGGAATTGCATATGTAATTTATTCATTAATTTTTCAAAACTATTTCCCTGACTATTATCTGTAATTGACTTCAGTTGCAACTTTGGAGGTGCAATTGTTTTTGAGTCTCCATAATTTGATTTTAAACTCATATTTACCATTGAAATAGATGAAATTTTGCTGCCAGAACTTTCAGCATTTGAAAAAAATGAAAAATTTTGCCTATCATCAGTTTTAGATTTTGTTTTATTATCTTCAGGTGATGTTAAACTACTTATAGATGTAAAAAGCGGTTCTTTTGAAATTGAAAATGGATCAGTAATAGATGCAGATTTTGCTGCTGTTGAAACAGGATTAGTTGAAGTGAAGAATGGTGGAGATTTATCTATAGGATCATTAACAAGTGATTTTGGATAATCATTTAGACCTGGGGGAAATATTTCTAAACCTGGTGGTGGTGGTGCAAATGAATTAGGCATTCTGTTTTGAATTTGATTAAAAGTTGGAGGATACAAAGGATAACCATCTATTCTTCGAGATGGTCTTAAAGGATGAGGCACAGATGGACGAGAAAGATGAAAATTTTGTGCAGGAATTGGCAAATTTGGTGGACAAAAATAATGATAATTTGGCATTCGCTGTGAAGAGGGTGATTTTCTTATTCCACCAATCTGTTCAGAGCTTCTTAATTCCATAGAATGTTTATAAAATGAATCTATAGTTTCTTGAAGATGCTTTTTACTTTCACGTTCCTCTTTTAAGTCATTTTTTACCTTTTCATTTTCTTGTTGTAACTGATCAAATTGTTTTTTTAATTCTTTCTTTTCTAAAGTTAAATTCTCAAAATCTACTTGTAATTTTTTATTTTCATCTTGTAATTTACTTCGTTCTTGCTGCCATTGTTTCTTATTATTATCTATTTTACATTGCATATCATTTATTTTCTTCTGCAAATTAGTGTTTTCAGCATTTGCATCATCAAGAGACTTTTGGATCATTGACATGTTACATGTATATTTATTTCTCAACTGTGTTAAATTATCCAAAGTAGATGAATAATTATCTTCAATTTGCTCTTTTTCTTTTTCTAATGATGATATCTTGACATTATATTCTAAATATTCCTTTTCAGTTATTGTAATCAATTTCTCTTTCTTATCATCAAATATTAATTTATATGAATTGAGACTTTGGTTTATTTTATCAGTTATATCATCTTTAGAAATTTCACAATTAGAAAGATGATTCAAAAGTGAAATACTCAATTCTACTAAATTTTCAGATGACATATTATCAAAAGGAATAAGATGTAAAGTTTCTTTTTCTATATCAGAGGAATTAACTGAATAGATATTTTTTTCAGGAATGCTAAAACTTTTTCCAGTTATTGGATCTATCTTTTCCTCCTCTGAATTTTCATCTGGATTACTACTAACAAAATCTTCATTTGAATGAAAAAAACATTTTGGCTTAGTTGCAGAAATATTTTCATTTTCAAGTGAGAACATTAAATTTGGCTGTTGTACATTATCCACTTTGTCATTGCTTAATGATAATAAATTGTCATCTCTATAATTCAGTGGCAAAATGTTAGTTTCATTTTCTTCATTTTCTATATCAAAAAAAGCATTTATAGGATTATATTCATTAGCACATGGGTTGAGAATTGAAGAACTATTTGATAAATTTGGCATATTCCCTTCTGATTCATTAATATCATTAAAATCTTCAAATGTATCCAAAGAATCTAATGTATTAGAAAATTTTTTATATTTAGGCAATGAATAAACAGTTAAAACATCTTCTATTAAACAAATATAATCATTAACAATTGCAAAATTTATACTACTTAATAAAAATTTTTCTAATCCACCTTCCTCTGCAATCAATTGTTGTGTTTTACATGGAAATACTGCAATTTCATTCAAGAGAGTTGGATCACTTTTATGTATAGGTCCTTTGAATTTTAAAAACTCTTCAATAAATGAATAAACGTTTTCTTTAATATTTCTAATTTCATCATCATCATTTATTTCATTATTGGGATGTATATATTTCAGATCATCATCAGCACTATTTTGCAAACATGACATTGAATCTAGTTGTTCAAGTCTTGCTTTTCTTTCACAAAACTCAATCCAGTCAGGATTTACATCTGCTTCCATCAAACGTTTACTTTCTTCCAGACGTTTCAAGCGAAGCTGATATTCATTATATGATGAAAATCTTTCTGTACCTTCACAGAATTCTTCAACACTCATTATATTTTTTCCTTTTTGCTTTTTTCGATCTTTTGTCTTTTTAATTTTTGTATCTTTTGACAATTCTTCTTGTTCTTTTTTCAGGACACAAATTGGTACAGAATTTTTTGTATATAAAGGCTGGATATTATCTTTAGATTTTACAGGTTCACATGACTGGTATGTAGGAGGATTTTCAATTTCTTGCTTGTTTATTGAATTATCTTCAATACTGGATTGTTCTTCATGTTCAGAATTTTCAGGATTTACATTTTGATTAACTTCCGGTTTTGAAATCTGACTTTCTTGTTTACGTTTTTTTCTACGCTCTTTCTGCTCAAACTTCTTTTCTAATTTATTCTTGCGATGTTTTTGGTTAGTTTTACCTTTATAATTAACACTATCATCAAATTGCTTTAATACAGTACCATCTTTTTCTAAAATTTTAACATGAACAATAGCACTTCCACAATCAGGTGTTATACATGGTTGTCCCAAAAATTCTTTATCTGTACGGCCTAAACCTTCTTTTAATAACTTCCAACAAGATGAATGATATTCCACACTACACTGATCATGACAACGAACTAAACAAAAACCCTTGAAATGAGGATCACTATAATAAATCTTACGATCTAAAGTACATTCAGGATATCGACAGATAGCATCAGGATCTGGAGGATTATTGCATTTCTCAATTAATTCATTAATCATTTGGCACAGTTTATTTTTTTCTGTTTCTTCTATTTCTATGGAAGTTCCTGGCCAATTATAAGTGAGTGCAATCATTTCATCACTTATGACAGACAGACACTGTTTTAATGATATTTCTGCATCTTTAAATTTATTTAACTTAAAATAAGCTTTACCTAAACCATAATATATAGCAGGAAACTTTTTAACATTTACATCTTTTGAAACATTATTAAACATTGCTATAGCTTTTTGGATATCTTCTGAAGTTCCAGATGCAACATAAGCAATACCTAAAGCATACTTAAAACATAATGATTCGAGTTCTAATTTTTTATAAATTTCAGATGATAAATCAATTTCTCCAAGAACTTCTTCATAATTATCAATAGCACATTGATTTCGACCAGCTATTAAATTCTCAGAACCTTCTTTTAATAATTGCTTTAGTCTATCTATATTAGTACTACCAAATTCTTCTTTGATATCACATGTAATATCTGTACTAGGCTCTTCAGAATTACTATCTGAATCAGTTAATTCTGGAATATCAGTAGGCCAATGTTCTTCATTTTTTGTCTCTATTTGTTTCATAGATGAGTCATTTATATGTAATCCATCTGTACTTTTACTGTGATCCAAAGTTAATTTTTTATACTTTTTGCTACACTGACCTTCATTCCTACATTTTTTACCTATCTTTTCTTCTACAATTTTTAACATATCTTTGCTAATTGGTGCTTCCTCACAATTCTTTATACCATAAGAGGCAATACAATGAGCTTCATGAAATCTGCATTGTCCTTCAATTGCTTGAGCTAATCTATAATATCCTTTTGACCAATTTGGCTTCAAAACAATAGCACGTCGTCCATCTAATTCTGCTTCATCTAATTTCCCTAGTTTTAAATATGCTTGTGCACGATTACCATACAGTATTGCACTGTAACGATTAGTTTTAATTGCCATAGTATAAGAAGCTACAGCTCTATTATATTGACCATCTTTATATTCAGCATTTCCCATCTCTTTCCAATTTTTTGCTTCTTTATTCCACTCATCTTGAAATTCTTTTATCATTGTATTTGCTTCAGCTGTTTCTAGCATTATATCAAATAATTTATAAGATATCAGAAATGCAGCTGATCCCATTCTTTTATCTAAAAGATTTTCAGATAACATTTTTTTAACAATTGAATACATGTCGTCTCTACTAACACACTTTATAGCATCATCTAACGAATAACAACGATTAAGTTCTCCACATATAATTCGATATTGAAGAAATTTGTCTCTCAAAATATCACACGTAGCTGAGGCAACTGTTAATGTATGTAACATAAAAGTTGTATGATATATTATAGTATCAACTAATATAACTGCATGTTTAGCATGTTTATCAGCTTTTCCATCTTGGATAATACCTTGTGAAGGCAGGAGAGAACCTTCTTTAGCCCAGTTAGTAAGCAATGATGATGTATACACTTCACCAAACAAGAAAGGATCTAAGCCTCTAATCCTAAGATACCATTTATCAACTCCTGTCAAAAATGTCCATAAACTTGTCTTCATATCATTAACTGTGTTATGTTGATGTTTCCCACATTCTATGACTGAACTGAATTTTTCATTCAGTTTTGACCAATCTCCATGCCACATTTTAAATTTTAAAATACTTAGGCGTTAAAATATAAAAAGTTGATTGTAATAATTGTATTGCACCTTATGTTTTATGATACTTAAATGCAATATTAATTATTACATATGATACTCATTTAGAAAAACTGTCTTGAAAGATATGACTATATTACCACAAAATCTGAAAAAGAAATAATATGCATTAAAATTAAAAAGTATATAAATAAAAATAATTGTTTATGTTAATTATTTAAAATTTTTCCTATATATAATCTTATAGTCTCTATTGGAGAAGAACAAAGCTAATATGTCACTGTTGAGTTTGAATACATGTTCGCAATGAAATAATGTGCAACAATGTGCAACACCGTGTCATGATTTTTTCTGCATTACATTATCAGACAATATTTTATTCACTACTATACATTTCAAATTTATGTAAAAAGAATTGATGATACATTCATTACCTATCAGAAATACTTGATGTCAGGATTATAACTTTAATGACAATCTTCTTCATGATTTAGTTTTTTGAAATTTAATTTGAAAAGCATACAACAGAATGTAAGAATACACCTATTCTCTAATTAAGATCATCATCATGTCGTGAATCAACTGATCTCTCTGTCTTAACAAGAGTTTAACACAGAATTTACAATAAAATGGCTTTGTTCTTTATCCTAAAGAAACAGAATATTTTTTAGATATCATAACAAAGATATATCAACTATTAGAATATATTTTAATTTATTAATTTAATTAACAGACTCTTTTTAATGACCAGTGTTTCAAATTAAAATATTAATTTTATAATAATGTATTTTCACAGAAAAATTTCAGAAGACAATTTTTAGATGAAGAATAAATAACTCTTATCTAATATACAAAATAAATGCACAGTTATCCCCTGTCTAATGTCAATAATCCATTCCTGAAAATCAGTGAAGTGTAGAAAACAATAATACAGGTAAATATCTTATGAATACTGCTTCTAAGTTTATATTTACCAAAGAAAAACTAAGAAAAAATTTGACTGTCATCTAAAATGTGATAAGTTTTTACTTGGTGCAATATTTTTGATTCTCAGGTGTTTTGTTTATACAGTGGTACCTCAGGATACGAAATTAATCCGTTCTGAAACTGAGATCGTATCATGAAAATGTCGTAAGGTGGATCATCTTTTCCCATATGATTACATGTAAAACCAAATAATTCGTTCCAACGCGAAAAACATACTCAAATTAAAGCCAAGTAATACATTAAAAAAAATAACTTTAGTAAGAAAAACAAATGAAAAATGTGAACTAATGTAACGTCGTATGGTGAGTTTTTGTTCGTATCGTGGAGCAAAAATATGTTCGAATTTCATGTCGTATCCTGAAAATTTCGTATGCTGGGGCGTTCGTAACCTGAGGTACCACTGTATATCAGTTATCAATTGTTATTTGGTTAATAATTGTATTATTATTAAGACAACAATATACAACTCAGTCAGTGCTGCCAACCAAATGCTTTTGGTATTCATTTGGTCTGCATTGACTGAACACATCAACAACCAATGCACTACCAACCAAACACTTTCAATATGCTGTTTGGTAAAATTGTAATAAAAAGCTTTAATTTGCATAGATTTAAGCTTTTGTTACTCTGGATAGCATTTTGAATAAAAGTCATTCATTTAAAAGCAATTTTATCCTTATAAGCATAAAATTAAGCCATAAAACTGAAATTGCTCTTTGGGAAACCTCTGTGAACTTTGACATACTGACCTGAAGTTTCACTGGCACTTCACTAATAATGAAAAAGGCTTAAGTTTAAAATTTGAGCATTCTAGACCCAGTAATTTTTTCTATAAGCATCTGTAGTGCCGGATGGAGAAAAAGAAAAAACAACCTTTTTAGCAATTTTTGTACTTTTCAATAGCTTGTATTTCGGCCCTTTATAGAAAATCTCGAAATTTTGCACACTAAGAAAACAATTATGTTTTGAATGAGATATTCAGAATTACTTCAGGTGTTTGGGACAGAGAAAGTGACCCCCAGAAATCAGCAACTCTGATTCCTGTAATCAGAAGAACCTCATTTTAATAGATTTCTCAGGCTGCCAAAAATCTTATGCTGTTCCAAGAATCTATTATATTGCAAACAATGGATTTCCCACACACCCAGGAAGATATCTCTTATTTTAAAAAATTTGTTTTTTTTTAATTAGAAATAAATAGCTTACTTATTAGCTATGAAATTAAACTGATATTGATTGAGAGATGATCAAAGAAAATGAAAAGTAAATGGTAGGTAATTAAGACATATTATCACCCTTGAATCTCTTGAAAAATATTTTAAATCCAAAAGTAAGAATACAGTAGAATCTGTTTATAAGGTTTATTAAATAATAAAAATGTTAGCAAATTTATATTAATGTATATAAATTGAAATAGTACATTATTTATTAATTAGGTAGCATGTATCAATAAATAATCTAGAAATTTTCAAGAAATATTTAAAATTCTTTCTTTAATTTACTAAAATATCATCCATATAATATAGATAAATTGGAAGGAAAAGACAGAATAATACCTATGTATGAAACCACAAATCTCTTGTTATTATTTTTATCAAAAAGATAATTTATGCAAGTTTAAACCTAGGTCTAAATGTTGGGGGGGAAAAGTATACTTCTGAACGACAAAATTTGAATTTTGCATATGTACTAGTTGCATGTTGTACAGGAGTTTACTGTAGTTGAAATCAGTCATTTTAGATGTTTTATAAATAAGAAAAATATTTTGAAAGAATAAAATATTTAAAGATGATGTTATCAAATATGCATTTGATTTTTAACATCTATAATAATTGAAAAATAAATATAGAAACCTAAAATTTTAAAATTTTTTCAAAACTTAGACATTTGTTGATTTTATATTTTATATTAAAATGCTTGGAATATCCTCTATGAACATAGGTATAAAGTTCAATAGTAATAATTTAAAATTATGAGTTAATTAAATGTACTCAGAATGTAACATTTAACTCTACTACTGTGGCACTTGCTTACAGTCTTGATGAGAAACATATAAAATCAACCTTATTTAATGCACTTACAATGTCAAGTGCAGTCAAAGCTACAAACTATTTTGCATATATTTAAATATAATTTAAAATGTATATACATAATTTTTTATTAAAACTTAATCAATAGTTTTTTGAGAAATTATAGATTCAACCCAAGTGATTGGGCTGCAATTTTCAAATTGCAGACCTATACATTATCACTGTCTGAGACACAGTCGAGACTAAATATGGAAAGGTTAGGGGCCAGAGGCTCTGATTAACTGTAAATTAACTTCTAGTTGAGATTAGAAGTCATGTGGCATCAATTCAAAATTTTATCCAGAATGGAATTATATGAATGATCAGCATGACATTTATTTGTTATCAGGAGAAGTATGATGTACAGGGGAAAGACCACTAAAATTCAGACCAAATATGGAAAGCTTAAGGGCAGGACACCCTGATTGATTAACTATATAAGAACTTAAGGTCCAGACTGGAAATCATGTGATTTTTTAAAGTTAAAAGATGATTAAAAATTGCAGCCTAGCATTGTGACAATATCACAATAAATAATTACAGTGGGTGATCAGTTAATGAACATAATCCGTTCCAAGACTTTATTCGCTATCTGAATTGTTCGTTAACTGATTATCGATTTACCATAGGTTTTAATGGCAATTTAATTAATTTTTCTGGAGACCCCCAAAAATAAAAAATATATACTTTCTTAGTACATTTATTTATATGTAATAATAAAAATACATACATACACAAGTCTTGTGTTTTTATTAGTTTACATGTTTTTTTTTCGTTTGAAAGGGTTAAAGAATCTGTCTAATGTCGATTGCTTTTCTCTCTTCTTCAGGATTTTTTGTAAGTAATTAATAGCATTTCAATTGTAGAAATTCCCAAGACTCAACCTGGTTTGGATGCCATTCTGACATCCTCCCACTTCTTCAAAGGATCTTTAATAACAGATATCGGCATTAATCCTCTTTTTCAGAAGAAAACATATCTCGCCAAGTTTCTTGGTGTTCTTCATTCAAGAGTTCTTGGCGTTCTTCTGTCGTCATTATGAACTCTTTGATTTTGTAAAANAAATAGACTTATTTATAGAACAATCCCCCATTTCTCACCTCAGGGAAAGTCATAAAACAGTTGGGTGCTAATGACTTTGTGAAAGGGAAAAAGTTCTACACTTAGAAACTTCGAAAGAAGGGATTTGGCCTGTACCGTCCGCGGGCCGCATAAACATTGATAGGGGGCCGTATGTGGCCCGCGGGCCGCAGGTTGTGCACCCCTGCTTAGAAGAATGGAGAGAATTACTTGGATAGATAGAATAACCAATAAGGAGGTTATGAGTATATTTGGAATAGAAAGAAACCCAATGGTCAGAATCCAGAGAAGAAAAACAGCATATGCTGGTCATATAATAAGAAGATCCTCAGGAGAACTGATGAAAATTGCAGTTCAACAAATGGAGAGAAGACAAAAAAAGGGAAGACCTAAGCTAACATGGCAAGACAACATCAAAAAAAGGACTGGCTCAAGCTTGGGAAAGCTTATAACTGTGAAAAGTGGAGAACAACTGTCCATCAACTGCAACCCTTTGTAAAGAGGACACCACGTGAATGAATGAATAAAGATTTAAAAAGTGTGAAAACTTTAAAATTTACAGTTCAAAAATACAGACATTGCTTGTTCCATTATTTCTCCATTACGCAATTTAATTGGTTCTTGATATGATTTAAAATTGCTTGGGATTTCTAAAAATATTTGACTCTGAGAAAGGCAACTTGAATTAATTTTACATTTGAGGAGTTTCCTTAAATAAATACATTGTGAAAAACAAATATCCCATCAAAAATATCAATATATAATTCATAAAATTTATTTAATAACTAAAATGACTGCAAAGATGTTCATTTCTCCTAATGAATTACTAACACTTTTAAATGCACAAAATAATTCATTTAAAATAAAACAACTTGGTTTACTTATATAAAGTGCCAATTCTTTAATTTAACAACAACATAGATTAGGTTATCTTTGATTTTTTAAATGTTATATTAGTATTTCAAAATAAAACTCCAAAAATTTTATTTAATTCTGTCATTGCACTAATTATTATTCATAATTTGATAAAACATAAAACTAAAATGCTATGAACTAAAACATTATGAATTAGTAAATTGTTATGCAAACTTTTAGGTTTCATTTGCAAACATTTTTCAATATAGAAAACATTTAAATTATTCTCACTAATTAACTTAACTGAATTTATTATACCAAAATTGTCAGTAAAAAATCAGTTCAAATTAATTTCAATTTCTTTTAAATTTTGAAGTGTTTGTATTTTTCTTATAGAAATAGGAAATATTAGACCCTGTAAAGTTACAAGAGAGAAAATACATACAGTACATACATTCTAACTACATAATGGAAATAGACTGACATGTGCTATATTGTCCAATATCATACAGAAGTTTATATTCTATGGATCTTTGCAATCATGTTTTTAATTTTTGAAGAATTTCTAGCCTACTTTTTAAAACTGAGATTTTTCAATATTTATAGACAAATTATTTTTACACCTAAGCTTAATATTAATGTCTTAAAATCAATATATCAGTTAAATTATATGCATGACTTTTTGTTAAATTTAATTAAATAATCAATCAAATCTATATTAGTGTTTTTAGGAATTTAATTTATTGAGTTATTCTAGTTTATAATATTAAATTCAACTACATAATTCAACCAAATTTTTAATTAAAAGATAAAATAGTTTTGATACCAGCAAACTTTCAAATAAAAATGAAATTATTATCTACTTAAGTTTCATCTCGATTTGTAGAGCAAAAATAAAACTGATTTAATTTTAATCTTTATTTTAATATTAGATGTAGAAAGTGAAAATTTATAATAGTTTTTCTAATTAATAAAATATTTTAAAGGAATAAAAGAGTTATTTATCATATTTCTTCACATATAAGAGCACACTTTTACAGATAAAGCAAAATCAGCACTAAATTTTGCAAAGAACCTAAAAAACTCACTATTTTTAAAAGTAACTTTTATAGTATCAGAAGATTTTTTTTATTTTTAATAATGGCTACCACAGAGATGTCACTGAATAGCTACTGTATCAGTACATTTACATTGACACATTAGTGCAGTGCTCTTATAAGTCAAAATACATGGACACATTTCAAAACAAATACAAAAACAAGCAATTTTCATATATAAGAGCATGCTCATATTTGTGCAGAAATACAGTAATAAAATTCTGCTCCAATAAAGCAGATTTTTATTACTGTATTTTAGCACAAATTTTTGTTACTCATTCTAAGCCCATTGTCAGGAGCTACAGTTTTATATCTCTTCTCATGATAGACTTGATTGTCTAAGCCCATATTCACAGTATATTCAAAAGTGAGTGCCAACAAAATAGATTTTTGTTATCTTTTTTCCTATTTTTCATAAGTCTTGGTTAATTATTGTCTTTAATCAAAACACTTCAATAAAGATTTGTTCATTCAATAGAAATTTTTCAGACAAATTAAAATTTCTCTTATAACTTTTATAGAAGTGATATTTAGTTAAAATAACAATATCATGCAAACAATCTTTTCACTTCCTAGCTCAAATTTAACAATTGGACAAACTTTTTTGAGCTGAAAAGGTTGTTTGCATGATATTGTTACAATATTTTTCCTGTTTGACTTTATTTCTCATATTTAGTTAAAATAGCTTTCTTTTTAGATTTTAGTATTATATATCGTAATTCTTTATTTTTGTGTAAGGAAGTCTCCTTCATTAAAAATTTAGTTATTAATTCACTGTTTAGAACAGTTTTTATTTCAATTTCTGTGGATACCAAGATAAATTTTGCTATGATAATTTTTATACAGTAAAATCTTCTTTTTTGTAATCATGGTTATTGTTACCTGCAATTTAATATTATATATATAAGTGTATGCTAGTTCTGATATGTTAAAATATAAAAAAAAATCACTAATGTAACCAGTTCTTCGGTTATAGTTATTGTTTTAGGGAAATAGGTATTTTTAAGCTGTCTTTTCACATTAGTAGACTCAAGATATAGTTGATAATCAAAAGTTAGTCCGAGGCAATATTTAAGACCCATTAAGAGTGAAGGATGTAGAGAGTAGATTTATTTATATCTATAATAATATGAACATTTTAAATATAGAAACAAAGTAAAACATACAATGAAGCCAACACCTTGTCTGGAACCTGTTACCAGTGCACTCTGTGAATAATAAAGTTTATCACTAACATTTTTGGACTGTTGAATAGTAGTTCTTCAGATGAAATATACCAAATAACTAATGGAACACAAAATTATAACATGAATATTCAAATTAAATTGATTATATGCCTGATGAAAGTCGTTACGAAGGGCATGTGCATTTTGTGCATAGATAATGGCCATTAAAGGTTGACATCCATAAGGGCCTGCCAGGCAACCGATAAATTTAGCTCATCTTTTTGGTTGATGCACATGGCATTGTGGCTTGCTCTATAAATAGATATGGCTTCTAACCATCTTATGTGTTCAGGATGAGGCGTACTTAGGATGACCTTGGCTTGGTTAAATGTGGTCTCGATATCAGGGTCAGAGGCATAAATAGCAAGGGCCGTGTTGTGTCTCCCGTGCTGAAGTTCTGCTCGGTGTTCACGTACTCTGGTTGCCAAGGATCATTTGTTGGATCCGATATAAATAAGGTCCCTGTTACATCTGTTGTCCTTTAGAGGGATGGAGTAAACCCCAGGGAGTCTGTTATGGTTGGGAGAGTCTTTCCCATTGCGGAGGATGTCAAAGATCATCGGACATCTTCTGTACATTATCTGCATGTAGTGTTTGTTGGCAATTTCAGTGTACAGCGATTTAGGGATTAAATGTGACAGGGACATGAGTTTCACCGTCTGGTCCATTGTTGGTGGTTGTATGGGCAACCAAGCATAGCTATCTTAATCTGACCCATCATTTGATTGAGCATACAAGAGCATTGATTAATTGAAAAGTTTTGATATTGCCAGAAAGCCTTGATATAAGAAAAACAATTAAAATTTTATTACAAAAACTGCAGAGTAATAGCATTGCTAAAATAAAATGATATATGATGCAATTTTCTCAACTATCCTTAAAATCAAACATTATATGGGAGAGAAATCACACCTAACTGACGTTAAAAACGTATTTATTAAAAATTGTGAGTACTTAATAACCAATAAATTCTTACAGGAACTAAAACGAAATATAAAATAATATAAATAACACCTTTTTAATGGTCCGGCACAAAAACATTTAATTCTCTAAAAACATTTTCGACTGATTTTAGTGGCCTTCATCAGTTATTCTAATATTAAAAAGAACAAAGTATTCAAACTTATGCAATACAAAAATAAATAAAATTAAACTACAGTTGCGTAGAACAATGGAAAAATCACTTGCGGGTTATTCAAATTACAAAAACATAAAATAAAAATACAAACAAATAAACGTAAAATAAATAATAGTGCCGGAATGTATTAATCACAGGGATGCGGAGGGATTAGCCACTGCTTGGAAGTCCTTTTATAATAACACAAGTTAATATATGTATCTGCATGGACGGCACTATTATTTATTTTACGTTTATTTGTTTGTATTTTTATCTTATGTTTTTGTAATTTGAATAACCTACAAGCGATTTTTCCATTGTTCTACACAACTGCAGTTTAATTTTATTTATTTTTGTATTGCATAAGTTTGAATACTTTGTTCTTTTTAATATTAGAATAATGATGAAGGCCACTAAAATCAGTCAAAAACATTTTTAGAGAATTAAATGTTTTTGCTGGGCCGTTAAAAAGGTGTTATTTATATTTTATATTGTGAGTACTGCACTTTCAAAGACATACAATTTTTCATCAAGCAAAAATTGAACAAAAATTTTAAACTTAAAAATGGAAAATAAATGCAACTTTTCTTTTCTAAATTAAATAAAGGCACAAGGTTGAAATATCAAATACAGGTAGCCCTCGGTTTACACCGGTTCAATTTATGCCGATTTACAATAACACCGCTGCACAATTCGCCGTTTCAAGGTGTAATTCCCCAATTTTCCCTATGCTAGACTTTTATTTCAGTGTTGACATATTTACCGAGCCGCAACATTGTACATTTGTTAAAACAAAGATTTTTATTAAATATATTTATTGAATATATTTTTTCTGTTTAATATTATTGGGTATGTATACATTTGCATTAAATTAATATTAAAATACTAAACGTTTTAAAACACGAGCAAAGATATTAAACTTAATAGTCCAATAAATGGCATCCGAATCCATAGCGCCAATGAATGTATCCCGTATCAGTTCATTCAGGAAAACACCTTACAACACAATAGCACTTCCAGTGATCACAAATTATCATTAGTGAGACAAATCTACTTCTCATTGGCCAGACGATATTAGTCTCTCCTTAGCCACCTTGAATTTTCCCACTCAAACTGACCTTATATATGCACTACAGCGACTGGTGGTTGACCAATCAGTGTCTTCGCTCGTCTGTAGCTCTACGTCAGGTTAACGTATCCATTCAACTAAGGAAAGTTTGACGGATGAAGTTTGTGAGTTATACAATGTTGGGAGCGAAGTGCAAATGTAAAAAGGAGCATCATATTCAACCATATTCCGAAATTCTTAATGAAAGAAATCAAAAATGTAAACAATTAAAGATGGATACTTTTTTCCGAAAAATGTAAGAAATTCGAAACTAAAATTTTTAAATAAAAACATTTTACTTTATTTTATGATAAAATACATTTTAAAAATTAAAAATTTATATGTATTTTGTATTATATTGTATTAATAAACAAAATTATTAGCTTATTTTTCACTTATGTAGAACCTAACCCTATACCTCACTGTAAATACGGGTTCGTTTTACGCCGATTCGATTTGCGCCGGCTTTTGTAGGAACGGAACTGCAGCGTAAACCAAGGCCTAACTGTATTCAATTTAAATTAGAAAAGTCTAATTAAATGAGATGCATGTGAAATTATCAACAAAGATATAAATCCCCAAGTGTAAAGATGTTTAGAGCATCTATAATGTGAATTGTTTAAATAATTTTATCCATAAATGCAGAAAATCAATGGTAGGGGTATTGTAGGGTGAAAACAATGCAATGTAAAGATTTTCCCATAAGAATAACATTCTTTCGTCATAGTACTGCTTCAGTATGCCCTAATACTCTTTTTGAAAGCTCAATTGCGAGTTTATTATTGGCAATATCGTCTTGATGTTCTGCTACCCAAACTTGCAACATTCTAGATGTGGCTCCAATGTACATTAATGTTGTTCCCGATTACAGCTACCACAACAGAATTGCGTAAACCCCCAATTTTTCATATATGGCACACTGTCCCTATCATTCCATAACAACCTATGTAAGATTGGCTGGGAACAATTGGTAAAAAGAGGCCATGAGTTCTGAAGAGCCAGGCTTTGTGTAAAGTGCCCACAAAAAGAACTGGCAGATGAACAATGTGGCAATCTTATTTATTAGAAAGAAATGTCTGAGGATGTATCGATTTCCTGACGCAATTAAGGAGATACTTAAATTTTGTTGGGGAGTATCCTGTCTTACATACTGTGTCTGATATAATTTGCATATCTTTGTTAACACATATTCGGGTGGACAAAACTAAGACCATTCTACATACAAGAGCTGAAATAGCAGAATTTACAAAGCACGGGGGCTGGAAGGCATGGTAAGGATGATTCGTGGTAATGTACCAGCCTTATGGTAGACAGAAAATTTAAACCCAGCAGGTACTCTGCATATGAGTAAGTTTAAAAAGGGTACCTCAGCTTGTTCTTGCCCAACAGAGAAATTAATTGTTGTATAGAAAGAAAATAACATATCTATAAAGACATACAACTCTTCCTCAGAGCCATCCCAAGCAAGCAAGATATCATCTACATAACAGATATAAGAATGGGTAGTGAATAGCCAACAGGAAACTAAAAACTCTAAACTCAACATTTCTCATGTAATTGTCTATTGATAAATTCTTTCCGTCCAACCTATCGAATGTGCTCTAGCAACGACTTATCAACACACAATTACAGCATAAAAGCTACAGAATTTGGACCCAAGGCAAGAAAAATTTATTATGGTAACGGACTTCAAAGTGATGTATTCCTCGACCAAACTGGAGCCACGTTTCTGCCACTCGAGAGAGACTTCCTACCAAACTTAAAACTTAAAACACCCATAAATAAAGAAATAAATTTCATTTTTTCTCAGAATATCATGCAAAAATAAATAATAATAAATTAACAAATTGAAGCTAGAATTGAATTAATGTTTTTATTCTGGATTGTTTTTGAATAAAATATTCCAATATAAAGATAAAATTAAATAAAAATAAATAGATAAATAACATGATAATCTAAGTTTTAATTTCAGTTTTGTTTTTTGTGAAGTTTTAATGAATAAATTCTTAAATTTAAAATTCTTAACAATAAAATAATCGAATTATTTTTTACGTAATTTTGTATATCTTCTGCAACAAAAATTCAAAACAAATTAAGATTTAGATTCGTATTTTAATTGAAAATAAGTCACTTTAAGAAATTATTTGTTCAAATATCAATAAAATTACGCTGTTTTACTTACTAAATTCGTCAGAGTTGATACTTATCGGTATTAAAATTAAAATATAAATGCTTCGATTACTCGTATTGATTCTTAAACATCGATTTCTGTTCGTCTGTCAATAATGTAAACTAACTCCTAATATAGAAAATCGTTCTTAACGATTGCCTAATTGGACAATATAAGAAAATCCGTCTCTTTCGAGCCAATAATAATATATGTTATATCAATACATTTTTCTTATTATTTTGTTTCGTATTTTATTTTTTAAAAATCAATAAAAAAACAATATGATTAAAATAATTTATTATCAAACGTAATATAAAAATATTTAAATTATATTAAGAATATCATTTTTTTATATTTATTGTATTTTTAAATTTAGTAATATATGTGAATTTTATTATAAAGTTAAATGTATTTTAATAGGAATTTTTCTTACTTTTTGGTCAATTATTTATGCTAGATAAACGAGGAAAAATAGAAAACATGTTTAATATATAACATCTACAAAAATTATTCAATAAAGATTAAATGTTTATTATCAATTTTATATATAAAGGCATTAGAACGGGGGGAACTTAAAAAAAAGCACATTTTAAAATATATGCATTACAAGAGAAACAGCCTATTAATTATGATGATAAATTAAAATTCATTCTGCTTTGATAACAATTTTGCCCGCCATATTGTGGACCTGGTCGAATCCATAATGGGCTTGCTAAATGACAGTGGCATAGCGAACATAACTGGCGCCCCCTCCAGAAACAAATCTTGTTCGTCTTGGAAACCATTTGGTGCCTCTCTGCCAAGGACTATATACTACAAGGATAGCCAGATCCCTATTCTACAATGTTAGCCAGGAATGCCAAGTTAGTGACGTCAGCACGAGACCTGACCTCTCTGTTTACATAGAGCAGGGTGTGCACGTGTTTAGTTTTCGCTTTTAATATTCGTCCAATTTTGTGATTAACGAAGTGATTTATTTTAATATTTCTGTAATTGTTTTATTTGACTAAGTTTTTTATAAGGTAAGATGATTTAAATATAAGTCATTAAATATTTAAAGCTATATTTTTATGTTAGGTGAAGAACAAAATGCTG
>NW_019384394.1:1035118-1075627 GCF_000671375.1 Centruroides sculpturatus
GGTGCAACATTTATCTTATGGAGGGCTTATTAAACCTACTGATGAATGGCTAGCAAAAATTATAGAATGGAATAAATATTTCGAAATATATCACGATGAATCGTATAAAAAAGGCCCCGGAGTTGTACAGAATTAGTCAGTGGAAACAGTTTTACCTTTTACTTTAATAAAAGATTTTTGTAAATTAAGAACTATAATAAGAATTAATTATAGAAATCTTAAACAAGAAAACTATAAAATATTGAAAAGAATGCCTTTTGAAAATGGTGATTGTCGAAAAAAAATTAAAAAGTTAAGTAAGATAATCACATAATAAAAAATATAGCTCATTAATTTGTTTAATAAATATTAGACAAAAGACTTGTAAATTTATTGACGTACAGTACACTTATTAAATCCGAAAATTCTACAGTAGTTTACATTTAGTAGTAATTGAATAATTAATTAAGAAATGATTTAATATTCTATCGTATTTTGTTATTTGAAAGATCTGTCATGTTGAAGTAGAGGGCTTGCTGTGACGTCACGCTAACAAATATACGGGATCTGGCTATCCTTGTAGTTTAAAGTCCTTGCCCCTCTGCAAGTGGTGCCCGGGACATGATAGACCCCCTTGCCCTCTCGCTACATTAGTGCTAAATGAGACCCCCTTAGTGCCCCAGGACGGAAAGAGAAAAAAAAAACAGCTAATTTTTTGTGTTTTAGTAAATAAAACTTCTTCCATTCACTATTCACTGCTTAAAGTAAGTCTTATCTAAATTGTGTCAGGCCCGAGTTAGTGGCCTATGCAAACCCCGAAAAAAATTTTTTACACAACTTATTTTGAAGGTTAATGTCACGTGGATCCGGCGGAAAGTGACGACACTCGACTATGACAAAACTATTTTATTACACAAGTTTACAAATTACACACATACACATAAACCGTGGAGAATGTGTGTGAGAGAGTTTGTGCAGACTCTGCAGACAAATAGACTAAAGTAATAGAAACTGCTTGTAGAAAAATATAATATTTCTTTGTAGAAAAGGGCTGGCACAATTGCAATTTAATAAAAAGTAAAATACATCTGGATACAAGTCCAATTTTGCTTGCCATGTCCAATCACCAGAAACAACTATTTCCATTGCAGAGACAACCTTTCTTTAGAGGCTATGCCTCTGCACAAATATGTAAAACAGTTTAAAATGTCCACAGGTGACAATCCCAACACAATTAAAAATATAATATTTCTTTGTAGAAAAGGGCTGGCACAATTACAATTTAATAAAAAGTAAAATATCTGGATACGAGTACGAGTCCAATTTTTTTTGCCATGTATAATCGCCAGGAACCTGTTTTACATATTTGTGCAGGGGCATAGCCTCTAAAGAAAGGTTGTCTCTGCAATGGAAATAGTTGTTCCTGGTGATTGGACATGGCAAGCAAAATTGGACTTGTATCCAGATGTATTTTACTTTTTATTAAATTGCTTATAGAAAAGTTCAATTTTCTAAGAAAGTCCAAAAGAAAGAAATTTTAGATTACAATTATGCCCTAGACCTTTTGAAGTAGTATTTTCAACCCACTCCGACGCACAATATGGTTTTTTTGTCCTTGTCCGGTCACTCGGCGGTTTCGATTCTACTAAAAACTCATAAAAGTCCATTTCTGAATTTTTAGTAAGGATGCTTCGTTAAAGGAAAGAATGAAATATGAATTTTTTTGCTCACGAATAGATTATTATATTTAGCCATTTTTTTATTTTTTAATATTTAATTTCATATTTATTTACTTATTTATTCATCGCCTATTTCGTGAATTTTCCCTTTAGTCTAAGTTATGAATCTAAAAACAACAGTACAAACTGAGTGTTTGTAATATCTCATCGAGAGCCTTGAGTTTCGATGTATGGGCTAAAATCGTGCATTACACTCACTGGTTGAGTTTCAGTTGTGTGTGTGAGTTGGGTCCTCCGAGCAGTAGGCTTATGTCTTACTTGTTAGTTGTCTCCACCATCTAGCCACTTCATTTTGTCCTTACAGCAGGCTTTCTAAAATGAACATATGAGTTCAGTTGTGTGTTCAGTGGTTTCGTCAATGAGTGAAATCTCGAAACAAAGAGTAAACTTACTTTACTAAGTTGATTTGTGTTTCGAAACACTCAAATGAACACAAATAAATTAATTTGCGCAACACTAGAGAACAGTGACATCATGTCATTATCGCATGGGACAATTGCAATAATGATAATAAGGTTTCTGTGATGTTTAGATGAAACGCTAATTAGGCTTACAGTGGAACATGGCAATTCATAAACTTAAAAAAGTTAACTTTTAGCCATTCGAATCCTTACAAACATATGATATTAATTGCAAATATGATTTTACCGTTTCATTATTAAAAGTGCAAGACCATATTAAAAAGTATGTGCAATTCAACCTTAATTTTCGTTTCTACAACTCTTCGCCCTGTGAGTATATAGATCTTTATTTCATTGTGAACTTGGTTTGGCGTCAATGGGCACGGCCGAAGTCGAAAGACGGGACCCGATATATCCAGGATAAACTACCCGTAGAAAATTTCTGTGATTGCTTGCTTGGATTCACTGCCGGGTCCTCAGAGCAGTAGGCTTATGTCTTACTTGTTAGTTGTCTCCACCATCTAGCCACTTCATTTTGTCCTTACAGCAGGCTTTCTAAAATGAAATTCAATATTTCTAGTGGAAAAATTCGATAGATTTCAATGATTTTTGACAGATTTATAATGTCACAGCTTTTTAAATAACTACTTCTCACGATATACTTTATTTTATTAAATATACTTAAAATTATTTCACTGTACAACTGTATAATTGAAAATGCTTCACTTTACTTCGTTTAAAATTTTTAAAATGTTTACAGAAGTATTTATCGATGTAATAATGCAAATTAACTTAAGAGCAATGGCGTCACTCATTTGTCGGAAACATACCGTATATATCTTTTATAATCTGCGCAAAAGCATACATGTATGTTATATACAATCGGCGCTCCTCGATTAAATTAAAAATTACTTTTGATAATCAATAACATCTATTAACTTTGAAAACTCTATTATCAATAACACCTGTTGTGTGTGTTTTTTTTACTCTTTTCGCCCTGTGGACACTAAGAGGCCTCTGATAGCTGGCCCATTATGGGTTCGACCAGGCCCACAATGGGACAACTGGGTGGTGAGGGACGGGGCCCGACATATCCGAACGGACCACTCCCCCGAAAAATTCCTGGGGATTCCTTGATCCGTCAGGATTCGATCCCGGATCCCCGGAGTGGTAGGCTGTCACCTTCACCGCTCGGCCATCAGGGCCGTCTACACCTGTTGTGTTATAAATTAACAACTCGGATGAACGATATTTCGATTCACGGAATATTTGTTTTGAGAATATATTTGTGAATTAAATCTTTTATTTACAATGGCATTAGATACAATGCAAAGGCATAAAAGCTCCACCCCAACGCTTTGGGCTATCCAGGCAGATAACCCAAGGAATTTTTCAGTCTGACCGGATATGTCGGACCCCGTATTTCAGCATTCACCCACCTCATTGTGGGCATTTTTTTAAACTTTTTCCGCCCTGTGGGCATAAGAGGGCCTCTTCTTGCAAGCCCATTATGGATTCGGCCAGGTCCACAATGAGCGGCCGGGTGTTGAGAGACGGGACCCGACATATCCGGACGGACCATCCCCGAAATATTCCTGGAGATTATTCGATTCCGGCTCCCCAGATCGGTAGGCTGCCACCTTGACCGCTCGGCCATCCTGCCGTCTGATTGTGGATCTTCAAAAAGTGCCGATAGGGAGGAGAGTCAAAAATAAAAATAAAGTAAACTATGTAGACTGTATAATTAAACAATTATTAATTTTCCTCGGAATAATTTCTTTTTTAATTTTAATTTTCGTTTTTCAAACGAATAAAAAAGTCTCATAAAAACATCGCAATTTTCATTAATGTAAAAATTTTTATTTAATAACAAAATAGAACAGATATCAATTATATTTTATTTTATCCATCAATTATCAATAAATAATTACTTTTAAAACATTGTATTTACATTTTATTTTCATTTCGTTCGTTCATGAATATTCGTAAGAGAAACAAAATGGCGTTTCGGGAACAGAACTCAGGAAGGTTAGTCGCTAGTTAGAGCTTTCAAAATCCTTGAAATATCTGGAAATTTGTTAATTACGTGCAAATTTTAGAATACTTTTTTAGTGGGAATAAAACTTTAACACAAGAATTTCATTATTTAAACAATTTTAAATAAAATCCGGTTATAATAGAAACAAATATCTTGAGTTTCGATGATGTAATAGGCAGAGGTTACTTTTAGCTCCCTTGCACATAGACTCACCTATATACAAATTATCTAAAGGTAACTTCTACCCTACAAACAAGATGGTAAATGTTACACGTCAATATGTGATATGTAATATTTACTTAAAGCTGTAATGACAGCTTATAACACTTTTGCTGCTTTAATATGCTTTTCTTTCTATAAATCCTATAAATTTATTAAATTAAATATTCAGAATTTTGGATAATTAATAAATTTTTATATTTGATTAAAACTTTAACAAGGTTTATTTTTTATGTTTTTTTAATTTTGTTACCAAACATGGTTTAAATGTAATAAAATATTTTGAATAACAATAATATTAATTATTGAAAATATTTTTAGTTTGATGTTTTCCTTAATAACAACCTGAGCATATAAAATCAGCCGTGTGGAAATATCTTATATTATTAATAGTAATCGTCCGTCGAAATTATTTTAAAAAACTTTTATTCTTTTTGAATTTTACTTTCTAAGGCCTCTGTAACTGATATTTATTTTTCTATTGGATTTTTGTATTATGAGTTGCCTTTATTATTATTAGATATGAAGATAAAATAAAGAAAAGTTTGATATTAGTTTGTAGAAATAAATATTGCCAATCTTTGTAATTCATATTTTAATATTAAAATTACATCAATTTTTAGTGACTTTTTAAAATAGTATTAATTAATCTATAGGTGTTTCCAATTACTAAGTTCTTTGCTTACTCTGCTGGTGATAAATTTCGTTTGTTAATTGGATGACTTTGCTTAATTGAATGGCCATCTATAGTCAATAGTTATGAGCAATGACATTAAGCATTTTTGTGTGACTAATTTTGTGAAAATAAGGATAAATAAAGTATATTAAATACTGTGTACAACTATATACAGGGTGATCGGAAAATGTCTGGCCAAAATTTAAAGGGGGTTAGAGGGGACGAATATAAAAGGATTTGCAGTACAATGCTTGTCCAGAAATGCCACATGAAAGTCCTGGAGAGTAAAGAAAGTGGAAAGGTAAAAGGAAAGAGAGAAAAACAAATGTAACAAGCCCTTTATTAATAAGCCCCAACCTTTGCGCAGCTCTCCCATTTCCATTTGCAGCTTCATACATCAGATGGATATCTGCTAGTTCAGTATTCGTAAAGTGCTGCATGCTGTATGAAATCACAGTGGGAAATAACAGCTTTTTGCATTGCCGGCTTGTTTTGACTGCCCTACACAGTGCCCTCTACCACTTTCATGCATCATTTCCGGATAAGCATTGTATTGCGAATCCTTTTATATTCGTTCCCTCTAACCCCCTTTAAATTTTGGCCAGACATTTTCCGATCATCCTGTATAACATCTCGCTTATTCAGTTACATCATAGTAACTGGAATTGCCCACATACTGTATAGACTTTGTATGTACTACAAAGTCTATACAGTATGTGTTGTCTTTGCATAGCAATCAAATCTGGTCTTCTTCATTTCATGCAAAACAGCAGTGATTGAATTTTGTGTTTGAAAGGTTGTAAGCAAAGGGGAAAACAATCAATTTGGTAAAAAATTGGGAAGTCTTACAAACACTCAAAATGTATTTGAGAATAAGACCAGAAGAACTTTCATTATGAGTAAAGAAATTTAAGAACCTGAAGTTATAGGTTATTCATCATAGCCATTAACAGCCCAGATAATCTAGTAACAACAAACTTCTGGAACTTTCAGATCAAATTCCAAATTAAAAGAAATATTGAAAAGTTAATGCTTTTCATTTGGTACAGAAGTTCCAGTTGTCATGTGGGAATGAATCAAGGAAAACCAGAAAGGTTTTCATGCATGGAATGCATGCTATTTCATACATTTGTAATACATTTCCCAAATTATTACTTTATGATGATTATGTTTAAAAATGTATGTGCGCACACACACACACACACACACTTATTTATTTATTAATAAAATGCCAAAATATTTCGTATTTGTTTAATATAGGCTTCTCATATATTTTTCTTACAATGAGTAGTGTCTTTTGTTCTTTTATTGACAGTTTTTTTTTTACATCATTGACAGTGAAATATATTTTTGGTCCCTTTGACATCTTCTCAATCAATATTTTATATTGTTAGTTGTTATACACTTGTGTTTCTTTTCTGACATAATAAATCCTTTGAAAGTTATGGTAGAATCCATAAATACATACATCCTAGTTTAAAATTGGCAATTAAAAAGGTTCTATTATCATTAAAAAAAAAAAGTGGAAATAATAATTTGGTTTAGAAATTTGAAATAGATATTTATAAATTATATACATCGCAATTTTCATTAATGTAAAAATTTTTATTTAATAACAAAATAGAACAGATATCAATTATATTTTATTTTATCCATCAATTATCAATAAATAATTACTTTTAAAACATTGTATTTACATTTTATTTTCATNAAAAATGAAAATGAAATTGTTTCTAACAAATAGAATAAATGTATTTGTGTTATTTATTATTTTTTCTTTATAAATACAAAAAATATCTGAAATTATATTATACTTATTATTTTTGTTTTCATTACTTTATATTAAAAATTTTAAATATAACATGTTTTATAAATAGTCATTTAATAAATTGTTTTCTTTAAAGTAATGATATGGCATTTAAATACAGGTATGTTAATGATGGACTGTATACATAGTGCATATCTCATAAGATTATAATGCAGCTGAAAATTTTGTATCCATCTGTATCTTTTATATATGCTTAGTTATATAAATTCTTATCATTGTAATACAGTTTTT
Source organism: Centruroides sculpturatus (assembly GCF_000671375.1). Lineage (NCBI taxonomy): Eukaryota > Metazoa > Arthropoda > Arachnida > Scorpiones > Buthidae > Centruroides > Centruroides sculpturatus. The sequence continues at coordinate 1,042,230 of NW_019384394.1, forward strand.
AAGTAAAGCCTGCATGAGTAGTAGGGTAAATGATATAGGTTTGTTTAAGTACACTCTATGATGTTTGTTTAAGAACAAAGTTGCTTAATGACCAGGGCTGTGAAGTCGCGTAAAAATCTACCGACTCCGACTCCAACTTTTCCTTACCAATCCGACTCCGACTCCGACTAAAACACCAAAACTCCACGACTCCGACTCCGACTCCACAGCCCTGTTAATGACATATTTCTCAGAATGTATTCTTGCATTTTTGTATACATTTTTGTATACATATACATTTTTGTATACAACAATGCATATTTGTATACAAATATATTTTAAAATAAATTCAGGAAATGTATTTATATAATTTAAAGTTTTCTCATTCTTTACAAACATTTAAATAAATAAATTTTAAAAATTATTCACATAAATCATTTCATAAAATTATTTTTTTCTAAGAAAATAATACAGAAATAAAAATTTTTCTTTACAATTCAATATTGTAATAGTATGATTAAATGTAAAAACATAAATCAAAATGCAATATTCAAATAGTCAAAGATGTAAAGATCTAAACAATCCAGCTTTATATCTTTAAGTAATTAAATATCAAATAAACTACAAATTTCTCTTGATACAGTATAACCCTGATTATCTTGAATAATGTGGACCGATGCTACTTCATATAATCGAAAATACAAATAAAACAGATAACCTAGACCATTTCAGATGAAAAATTATGAATATAAAACATTTATATGATATATCACTTTTAAAACTTTTTTTATGGTTTATTGAATTTAATCATATATAAAAACAACAATTTTTACATCATTATTATATAGCTAATATGTACAATACAATACAGTCGACCCCCCTATAAGATATAGATACGTTCCAATTTATTAGGAATCCGATTTCTTACAAGTCGTTCCAATCACAGCCCGACACGTGTCAAATTTACGGACTATGGCTGATTGAAAGGTTTTCTTCCATAAAATTAATCGATTCTACACTAATCCGACTCAACATTTCCAAAATACGTATATTTTTTCGTAGTTTTATAGGAATCGTAATTATAGGGACCGTAATTATAGGGGGGTCAACTGTAGTTTTAAGAATAAAAATCTGTATTATTGTTATTACATTTTAATATGAATTGGTTTGTCTCATATTGAAATTAAATGAAAAAAAGGTAACAGGAACAAATCACTTTGTAATATGTTATTGTTTTAAACTTTTTTTTTATGGATTACAGTATTAGAGAAGTAATGTATTCACTTATAAGTTTGCTTTGAATAATGTGCAGTTAATCAGGGCTTGAATAATTTGGGTTCTAATGTACTGTCATCTAATGTACTGGGTAGCATCAATTCCTTAAAAGATAATGTAATATTTTAAATATACAATATTGAGTATTTTATATTATATATACCCAGTGTGGCCAAGCTCCTTGATAGTCCGAGCCATTTTTCAAAATTTGGAATTTTTTGCGAGCTGCAATTAAATACGTATTAAAAAGGTATGCAAAAAATTCCAGATTACAAATTATATTCATAGCAAGAGTGATACAAATTGTTTTTCCTCCAGAGAACAATGTCAACTGTCCATTGCAATGACAGTTTACAAATTCAAAATCAGTCTGGAGTCGGTCGATAACGGACGATTACGCCACTGTTTATGTTCGTTCGTTCACGCAGTTTTCGATGAGTCATATCATTCTTAACTTGGACGGAAATGAAATTTGTTACAACGTTGCACTTAGTCTTTTATATTTGTTGTTAGTAATTTAAAAAACATTTTGAAACACATACGGAACGATAATAATTTTTTAAAATATAATAACACAAAAATGAAAACGGAACTCGGGTACATTTATCGAGAGCCACAAATAATCCTTCAAAGAGCCGCATGTGGCTCACGAGCCGCAGGTTGGCCACCCCTGATATATACTATTTAATGTCATCAATGTTTTGAAGTAAATATACATAATGTTCACAATTTTCTATAATTTGATAGCTGTCTATTCGTTCTTATGTATATTCAGAAATCCAGTAGACTACCTTACAGCTTCAAGATCAGGAACATTATTTATTGAAATATAGATTACATATGCATTTCGGGCCTTTTTGTTTCTAGGCCCCTCTTCAGTGCTATATTACAATAAATTGAGAAACTGTTAGTAACACAATGGAGAGAAATTTCGAAATTGGATAGGTTAATTTCATTGAAAATGCATTGTGGACGACCTCATGGTCGTGGCCTCCGAAGTTTGAATGATCGCGCCCAAAAGCAGCAATACCAAAAAAGATTGGAGAATGAAAACGAGACTCGCCTTGAGTGTCAAAGTGATTCCGCTTAGTAGTGAGTCTCCAAGACATAGTCTTGTCCTAAACACGGCCTTGTCGTTTTACTTGTTTCAAAAATAAACCTTACTATACACCCTACCATACACACAAGCCTATTCACTACTATGAAGAATTTTTTACTATGGCACCTTCTATTAGGTTATACCTTTGGGTATCAATTTGCATACCATTCGAAATGTTTATCAGATTTTTCCCCGAATATTTCATGATTTCAATATGTTCTTTAAACCTATGTTTATAAGTATTTTTTTCCGAATGGAGAATTTTTATATTATTTCTGTTAATCTGACAATTACTATCTTTTATATGATTAAACCATGGGGAATTATTATATTTCAACCTTATAGCAGCCTCATGTTCCTTAATTCTTAGCTCTAACATTTGGCCTGTTTCACTGATATAGTCTTTAGGAGTTTGACAATCACAATTAACCTTATATACTACACCTATTTTTTTAAGTTTGTTCATAATATTATTATAATTTTTTCTTTTTCCATGAGATTATAAACATTATGTGAAATCTTGTTGGTCAAAGATGGGGCAAAACAATATTGTCCTTTTTAAGGATTTTATTATATTTATTAAAAATACTTTTAACATATGGAAAAGCCTTATAATTTTTATCTCTTTTGTATTTTGTGTTGAATCTATTTTTGTAATATTGTTTATGCCAACTTATCAAATTTCTCACAGGATAATCATTAAAGATAAACTTAGAATCTAATTCTTTTAATTTTATTTCACGTTCAGTATTATTAGATGTTTTTGTGTATATATTTTTTAAGGCCATAATATATGTATTATTTTTTTATAGTATCTGGGATATATGAATGATAATTAATAGTTTTATTTACTTTACATGGTTTTTTATGTTTTAAAAGAAAAGTTTTTTATTTCATTTATTATCGTAATAACTAAATAATTTATTTGACTTTGTTTTTCTTTTTCTGTATCAAATTTTATATCATCGTTAATATTATTTATTACATTTAAGATAATTTTTTCATCAGTTACACCATTATTATACATTAATAAATAATCGTCTACATAACGCATCACAATCTTTACCCCTGAAATATTATTTATTTTTTCATCAATACTCATCATTACCAATTCCGTTAATTCTGGCCCCATCTTTGACCCCATACTAATACCATCAATTTGTCTGTAATATTCAGTATACACTTCAAAATAATTTCTTGTATAAGCAAAATTTATAAGTTTTATTAATGATTTATCCACGTTCATATCTTTAAGGCTAGTTTCTATCAATTTCCACTAAATGTTTGGATACATATTCTTAACATCAAGTGCATGTGTAATCTGATATTTCAATAAATAATGTTCTTGATCTTGAAGTTGTATGATAGGAATTTTTCTGGATTAAAGAGACCTATACATAAGATACATAATGTTTTTTTTTTTTAAATGAAGACAGTGTCTGCCCAAAAGGGACCACCATTTATTTTCTTCATGTTTCAGACCAGACAATACACTTTTTTGGTGACTGACCTTTCTTTTTAGGCTACTTGTTGCCAAAAGCTAAAAAGTGCTTTTAAAAACACAAAAATATAGCCAATTAAAATTGCAAGTATTTCTATAAAAGGATTTATTTTTGTGTTTTTAAAAGGACTTTTTAGCTTTTGGCGACAAGTAGCCTAAAAAGAAAGGTCAGTCACCAAGAAAGTGTATTGTCTGGAACACAAAGAAAATAAATGGTGGTCCCTTTTGGGCAGACTTTGTCTTCACTTTTAAAAAATAATATAATCTCCATCAGACAAAAATTTATAGATGTACATAATGTTATTAAAATATTAAGATGCTAATGTTTAGTTAGTACTGAATATATAGTGTGTTGAAGTTTAAAATATTTTTTATAAGTTATTTTATTAATTTATATTTCAAAATTATTTTCTTTAATTGAAAACTTTTTCTTAATATAATTTCATATTAAATATTATAAATAAAATGATATAAAATTAAAGATTTTTTTAAAGCTTCTAAATAAGTTTTTGTTTGTTTAATCAATGTGATATGTAAAACTATAATGTTTTTTGATTGAAAAAATTTTAGTAGACTATTTCCTGGAACCAATGAGGCATTACCAGTTCAAACACCAATTCTGGGGCAACAGCAGATGATGTATAATCCTCAACTTCCACAACAAATGTATAACATGCATCCTGGATATTCTCTGCAGCAAACAAGATTTTATTCTCAAACTCCATCCTTTCAACCTCCTCTTTTAGTAAGTCATTTAATAATTGTACTAAATTAATTTACTTGATGATTGATAAAATTAAAAAGTATTATCTTTGTTGTTACAAGATGTCTGCTAATTTATTCAGGGAACTTTTAGACCAGTGGTACCCATAGCTGGGCAGGTGGCATCGGATAGAGGTACTATGGCAACCAACATACAATCAGTTGGGTGAGTGGATTGATTTCCAATATAGCTGTAATATATAGAAATTTATGGAGTAAGACTAAAAAATTTTTATTGCAAGTCTTGAAAATGGATTTAAATTGCAAAAATCTTGGAAAAATAAATTGTAAGAATGGTCTATATATTATATATATATATTTTAGCATTGTAGCCCCAGATAGTGGGAAATATTTAGAAGAACAAAAGAAGTTAGAACGAGAAAGAAATTTTCAGTTACAACAACAACGACTGAAACAGTTTAATGTAGCAAATCGAAGATCAAATTTAAATTCTACTCAATATTTAGAAAATTTATTTGGAACTAAAACTGAGAAACAACACTCTTCTAGTTCACTGCATACAACAGGTAGGCAGATGGTCTTTAAATTTAATCAGTACACAAATAATATTATTATTATTATTAATTAATCTTTTTAATTAGTGGCAACAAAAGTTGATCAAGAAAATTATAAAAGTCTTCCACAAAAATGTGTATCTAATCAGGAATTAGTTTCTCCAGTATTTAAAGAAGGAAAGCAAAAAGAAAATCAATCACTTCCTGAAACAGCTTTTAAACAGTCTGTTAAAAATACTAAAGGTAATGTTAAAGGTATGTATTCAGTTTATATTGTTTTTAAAATATTCAAAAATTTATAAATTAATAAAGACAATTTTAGCTTTAGACAATATGATGAGTAAATGTGTCAATCTTAATGGTCCTCACAAAGCTAATACTTTTCAAAAACCTTCTGTAAAAGATATTCAACCTACTTTGCAACATACTGCAAGTTTTTCTGCTAGTGAAAAAGCTTGTGATTGGAACAGAGTTCAGATAAATGAATTACAAGATATGTTTACACTTCCAAAACCAAGTAAGATTGCTGAAGTTATATTATTATTACTGTATAATTTTATATTACTTAAATATATGCCTGAATGTAGAATTGTTATTTAATATAGAGGATGTGAGAAAATGAATACTAATGTTCAATAAAATAAAATTACTATTTAAACATGGATCATAAATTCTAATAACATTTTAAAGATTAAAATTATTTATTTAATGTTTTCTGGATTTATAAATTACTTTGAGACAACACAAGTATATATAACTATAAAGATAAAATTTTTTGATAGCAATCTGACTATTTGTTACATCAGTACTATCATTTCTTTTTGTGGATATTTATAAATCAACTTTGAAACATTTGAAAAATCTAATTAAAATAAAGGAAATACTTTATAAACAAAATAATTGAATTATTTTTCCTTTGTTTTATTTTTCATTATTAGATAATAAAAAATTAATTATAAAAAGTAGAAAATATTCAGTGTTTTTTTTCTTAATAAACTAATGTTTTATTTTCTTTTAAATTAATTAAAACAGTTTAAAACACTTGTCTGATGTATCAGGAACATTTCCTCACTGTTAGTGATCCTAGCAGATGGATGGTTGTCAGAAAAGATTTCACTGTACATATAGTGCATTACATTTTGTTGCAAGGTGCACTGCTGTCATACCTTGTTTGCATGACAGTTATGTGACAGGATTGCACTTTGCTGATTTATATATTGATGTAAGTTTTCACTTCCCACATTTCATGGTATTGATTTTATACAGATTTTATGTTTGTTGCTTTAATTTTGGACACAACTGTATATAAAATGCATCGTGGAACCAAGGAAATATGATATTTGAATTCTGTGTAGTAGCATTATTGTTTAATAAATCTAATCTAATTCTTAATCTAATAAATGCAGATTACAAAGATTTTAATGACAGATATTCATTACGAATATGATTGTTAAATAACTATGTACCTGAAAAAAGGCTGTTTAGTGAAGAAATGTATACCTGTTTTTTAAACTATACAGGTGAGTCAAAAGTCACATAACATCCTTATAAAATCTAACTGAATTGGACGGGAAATTTTGGCATGATAGAAACATGTTATACTTATAGAAAACCATTTTGTATGTGTCATTCAGACAGTTGCCAATTGAATTTACCTCAACATGTTTAAATGGGAATGGGGTCAAGCAATACATTAAACAAGGCTCAAATTTCAAGAGAAATGCAATGGAATATTTGTTTTCTACCTCTTTAATCTGTGAAAAGTTATAAATAAATGAATTTAACCAATTTCTCTTTTTCTAGGGGTGACAGAACAATGCTAGGATGTGTCTAATGTGTGAGGAACTTTAATCTAGGTCATCCTGATTTCTGGGGAGAACAATTGATATCATTGAATCATGACATTACAAATGATTTTAATCAATGACATCTCCATCTGTCATATGTGGCAGTTACACAATTACTGTTACAAGAGACTGAATCAGTCAAAAAATAAACCATGATTTAGGTGTCATGTGAATTTCTGTCTTCAGACATCACAATGATCTGGATTCATTCCTCGTGCATGGAAAAGAAGAAATTGATTATATTAACTTCTTTATAACTTATCCTAGATTAAAGAGGTGAGAACAAATACACCATTGTATTTCTCAAAATTCTAGCTCCATTTCATATATTGCTTGACTCTCTCTCCATTTAAACATTTTGAGGTGAATTCAAGATGTTGGCTGCCCAATTAATATAACGTAAAGACAGCTGCCCTTAGGAATAACATGTTTTTATCATGCCAGTATCCTCTGGCCAACTCAGTTTGATTTTATAAAGATATTAAATCAACTTTTGAGTCACACAGATATTTGAGAGGAATTTGAAAATTTTTTGTTTTACCTGTCAGAATGGAATTCACAAATCAAGTACTCAATTACAGTACTTTTATGAACACAAATTTTTTTACAAAAATATTAAATTATTGACAGTTAAAATGTAATTTAAAATGCTGTACTGAAATACATTCAAGTGTCATTCTATTGTTCTGAGGGACTTGAGTTTGAGTGTAAGTTAAATTCTCAGAAATTTTTTTGTAGTGATTTGAATAAATATGTTGGGTCCCACTCCTTGTTACCAAATTGTTCCATTGTATATTTGGCTGAATCTATGATTGATGGACACAAAAAAGGCTATCTTAATGTCTGCAAAGTGGAAAAATATATATATCATAAATGATGATTACAAAATTATTTTATTGGTTGGCAGTTATTAATAAAATACATGTTTGAAATTTTTTGTCAAATTAAATTATAAATTTATTGATACAGGACATTTTTATCAATGTACACAAAAATTAAATTTATGGTTAAAAATTGAATTGAATATATTTTAATTTCTTATGATTTTTAATAGAATTTATTTCTGTTTCTTCATTATAACAATTCTTAACAAATAATATTTTAGGGTTTCCAAAATGGTGCTGTAAAGAATTTGTTCCACCAATATATCATCAGATTGAGCAAGAATGTACAAATCAAGGAAATCATGCTATCGACACTACTCTGCTTTATCCAATTTTGACTTCTTCGGGATTACAAAGAGAGATTCTTGGGCAAATTTGGGAATTGTGCAATCAAACTAATCCGGGACAATTAACGAGTGAAGAATTGTATGCTATTTTATCTCTAATTGGTCTTGCTCAGGTAAATTTAAAATAGATTTAGTAAAAAGTTTCAAAAATTTTGTGAGCATAGTCATTAAAAGCAGAATTCTACACACTGCACATATTTATAATTATTAGTGATGAATATGTTTATAAGAGGAATAAACAAAAAATTCTTTACTTGTTTTTAGAATTACTTTTTAGTATTTAAAAAATAAAAATACAAAAAATTCATTTCTTTCAAAATATATTTATTAATTGACATTTAACAAAATTATCATTTTAATGCATTTTATATTTTTATAGTTTTAAATGTAATAATGTAATAATAATTAAATAAAAATTTCAAATTTAATTAGATGGGACATGCAATAACATCAACAGATATTCTTCATTCCATACCTCAGCCTGTTATTCCAGTATTACAATATTTTGTATTACCAGTTACATCAATGAATACTTTGTCAGAGGAACAAAATAATTTGAATGAGCCAGTATTGGAAACTCAAGTACCCACTAATGATTCTATAGCTGCAAACAATCAGACATGCAATGTATTGAAATCTTTGACTGAAGATTCTTCTCAGTCAAATTTTAACTCTGCTGAGAAAATTACAGATCAAAAAATTGAACAAGTGACAGAAAAAGAATCAGGTAAACATTTTTTTTTAGTATTCAATCATTTTATTTTATTAAAAGATATTTAAAATTATATTTATTTATCAAGATTCAGTTTCTGATGATGCTCATGATTTTGGAGATTTTAAATCTGCCACAGTTTTTACAGAAGAAACCACGAAAGTGCCATCAATTCAGACTATAGATAATACAGTAGATGATTTTGATGATTTTAAACAAGCTCCTGTAATATCTTCAAAAAAAATGTCCTTTGTTGCCAATTTTCCAACATCTCAGGAGACAAAAACAAAGCAAGCTGAATCTGACCTGATGTCACCTGATGAAGATAAATATAGTATATTTCGTGCTCTGCAGGAAAATACACAATTAGATACTTCAAGTTGGGGTTTTGATAAAAATAAAAAAACTGAGATATTTGCAAAAAGTAAAGAAAAGTCATCTAATAACAAAGAACAATCTTCTGAAAAGGTATCAAATGCAACTGTAAATGTAGATGATGATTTTGGTGATTTTTTAAGTGCTGATGCAACTAATGTAGAGCCCATTAAAGATGAATTTCCAGGATTTGAATCATATGATGCAACAAATTCTGATGATTTTGGCAATTTTGCTTCATTTCAAACCGATACTATACCTGTAGTGACTGTTAGTGATAAAAATGGGGATATTACCACTTTTCCTAATCCCAGTCAAATTATGACATCAGAGATAGTTTTAAATATCCAGAGTAAAGACAGCATTTCTTTAGCAGAAAGTCAATCAGTATCAAGTTTAGAATTTGGCACTTTTGATGGAATTGCCTCTGGATGTCACAGTAGAGAATCACAGTCATCTCTCAGCCGTCACGGCTCTATTCCAAGTTTGAATTTCAAAGCATCTGGCATTGAGAGTTCTCTCAGCAGGCAAGGTTCTGTTCGTAGTCTTGACTTAAAAGGATCTTCTTTGGATAATACAGATGAATTTGGTGAAATGCAAAGCTTTGCCACTTCTAGAAAAATTTCTTCTCATTCTCATTCTCCATCACCCTCTTTTGATCTAGCAAAAAATACTGAAGAAGGTTAGTTAATTAAATCATAATATTTTCACTAAAAATTTCATTTTTCTAGTAATGTTTTAAATATATAGAATTGCCCAGTCAACCTGTTGTAGTTGAAAATAGTGTTGTCCAGTCAACTATACCTTTTACCATCACTGATCGTTACAGTTTCATCCGACTCAATGGATCAGCAGTAAGTTAAAAATTACTAAATGAGAATTTAAAATACTACTTACTTTTCTTGATAATTTTTTTTATTATTTAGAATGTAGAAGATCTTCATGTTTCCGAATGGATGAAATGTCTAGAGAGTTGTCATAATTTAATACATAATGCTACTGACATTTTCAATCAAATGAATAGTAGTACTGTTTGTAATAAAGTAATTGGAACTGAAGAAGGTTCAAATTATGTTAAAAGTAAATATTTAAAGTTGTTATTTTTTATAATTTTTTCACTTTAAAAAATTTATTAACTAATAACTTGATAAAATTCATTTATTATTATTATTATTTAGATTTGGTTGAAGTTTACAAAGTTGTCAACAGGATAGCTACTTCGGCAAAATCTTCGGGGAAACAAACAGATAGACTTCGGCAACTATTACAGGATATTGAACATTCCTGGAATAGCATAACTGTCTTTATTTCATCATCATCTATATTGGTAAATCACTTAACTAACTCTTATTTATTTTAATATTAAATAATCATATTTTTTTTTTTTTTTAGCCAGAAGAGAAGTTGTTGGATTTTTCATCATGTATATTACAGAGTGAACCAGAAAACCTACAGAAAGCTTGTGGGATTTGTCTTCTAAATGTAGATGCCAAAAATACTTTGCACGAGGTGGATAAAGATTGCCATAAACTGACTTATGGAGGAAGACAGTATCATGCTACCTGTGCCAATTTTTGGGTGAACTGTGTTGATCCTCTCTTACCATCTCTTCCCTTTCCACATTTGTTATAATTATGATTTCCCACCGACACACTTATTTAAATCATTTTGAAATTCTGTTAATATGTATATTTACACTTGTTACTGTATATTTATATTATTAGAGTTAAGGCAAAAATAGCAGAACTGCTATAGTTAAATTTATCTGGAGAAATTTTATTTTAAAAGCTCACATTTATTCATCATTCTTTGAGAGTTGTCAGCTTCACAATGTTATCAATGTTGTTTGTAAAAAATTCTCATTTATTTATAATATCAAAACAATCAATCAAATTTTAAAGGGCATGCAGGGTACAAAACGTTTTTCCTATATCAAGATTTAAACCAAAAGAAATTGATGTAAATTAAAGAAGAAATTTATTCAAATGTATTATTATACAGAAAATTCTGTCAGCCATTTGGTCGTTCTAAAAGTTTCAAGATTTTTATAACTCATTAGACATGTTAACTATAGAAATGTATATCTAATTTTAGATATGACTGTAGATTATTTAATAAAATGTATGTTGATATAAATTACTGATTATTTTTGTTTGGAATTAATTAGCAAAAATTATTACAAACCATCATAATTTATGGTGGTGTGTAATATCTATTAATTTATACCATTAATATAACTCAGCATACAGCTGTCTCAAGTACATAAATGAGTACAGTTGCAATCTTATTGTATGCCACGTAATTGTGCTTGAGTGCCTTAAAATTGCTACCTCAGTATCCTATAAAAGGCTTGCAGAGAATCATTCTATATATGCTCTGTACACAAAATTTTAAAATAGAAATTAACAGATTCTTTCTTACAAATTTAAATAAAATATTCAATGAATCTTTGAATGAATTATCTTAAAATATTCAATGAATTTTAATGTAAAATTATAATTTTATTCTTTTTACCATGGGTACTAATGGGTCTTTTTTTTTTTTTTATATCATACCATGGATTCAGCCAGACCCACAATAGGGATGCCCAGGTTAGTAAGGGATAGGATACAATATATCCTGGACAGACTACTAAAATTCCCAGGATTTTTTTTACCAGCCCAGATTAGATCCCAGGTTCCCAGGACAGTAGATCTACAGACACCTTAACCGTCTTGGCCATCCCAGATTATAAAATTATTGAAGGAAGCTTTAGAATAGGACTAACACTGCCACAAAAGATGATGCAATAATGCACATGCAACATAGTTGCATGTGCATTATTGCATCATCTTTTGTTGCATTGATATGTAGTGTATTGTTAAAATGTCAAAAGGATCTTACAGTGATAATTCTCTTTGCTCCATCATATCTTTTCAAAATCCAAAACAGTCCCAAGTATTAGAGATAACCAGTCATCAGATTAGAGATAAACCTGTATTAATTTTGATTTATTGTATGTTAAATTACAAATTCATTTTAGAATCATATTTTAAAAAGTTGAAAAATATTAAACAAACATTTTATCAATAAAAACATTGAATTTCACTCATTCTAATAATTGTTACACATCAATAATAAGGGAAGGAATTTATATATGAACAGAATTCAAAATTGTTTTCGTTCTTCATTTCATTGTCTTCTTGTTGCCTTTAATTGACTGAAATTTGTTTTTGTTTCTTAAATTGTCAGTTCTTTTTTTTTTATCATAAGCATTCTTTGCTCATTATTCTATATTTTTACTTTATCCAAATTTGTTTGAAAATTTCTTAATTTTTACTATTTTTTTAATACATTTCAATTTCTCTACATACACACTTCTGTTACCTCAAACATCCTCTGTAAGGATCAGAATGTTTATTGAAAAAATAGTAATGACTTAAAGAATGAGTAAGAAATTATTCATCTTTTCTAATACAAAAAAGTATTGATAAAATATATGTTATTTAGGAATTAATTTAAAAATCATCATCTTTCAAATTAAATTGTAAAAAGACTTCCAAAGTTTCCTGTTTATCCTGTAATGCTATTATTACTTTTTTATTTATATAATAACATCCAAAAAATATATACATTTATCTTTCTATTTTACATTCCATTTGAAAGGTAAGAATTTTTTACAAATCATGTATGTAAAATTTCATTCTGTGGTTTATTATTTGCATTATATTATTCTGTTTTGCTTTTCTGATAATTTACTTATTGCATCTGCTATCAATGTGATCCTACCATTATCAAAAATCACAGAAAATAAATTTCTCACCTATGGACTTCACAAGACCATATCTAAATGATTGGGTGTTATTAGTCACCCTATTCAATGCTGCATAGAGATATTTAGCAGTCCAAATGCATAAAATTTGATAAAGTGACATTTCAGGATATTTCCATTAAAAAAATTAATACAAAATCTCATCACAAAGCAGTTTCATTTGTATGATTTGACAAACTTGGAAGACTATCACACTGCATGTGAAGAATCATCCATAAATTACAATGCTATTTTTATACTTTTCAGTTACTATCCTGTCCCCCATAATGCTTTGTAACACTCTCACGCATACCCAACCCAAAATTACATAATGCATATTAGTGTTTGAATACTATTGATAGAAATACCTGTCAATACTCTTATGCACATCAATAGTATCAATACTATCTGATTTACTATTGATTGCTAACCATCAATGTAAAGTGGACATCAAATAAAGACATAGCAAACAATCAGATTTATTTAATTACTTTTTCTTTACACTGTATAAGTTAGGTACAAGTACATTACTGATACATTTTGGTGAGGTAGTTTTTATCTTGGTTTTAATTCTTGTATAAATTGCACAAATCCTTATTCTGAAAAACAGAATACAGTCATGAATCACATGCAATGAATATTGCCAATATTTTAGTATATTAGTTTCCCTTTTGCTATTGATATTGAAAATATCTTGATCACTGGTGAAATATTGACTTACTTTTCATCATGGAAGTGACCGCTGACACCTCCATGATGAGTTTTCTAATCTCGAGCTTTAGATGTTGACATTGAGTCGTCATTATTGTTAATAAAAATTTTTCTAAATTCAACAGGATGTAAATGTTTTATTTAATCCCTTAAATTTTATTTGTTTCCTGATGTTTTATGCTTTTTACATAAAATACATTTTGCAAGTTGTTTGTCTTTCTATATCAATTTGGAAATACTTCCAAATATTAGATTTTTTTTCTGATGGACATTTCACAATTAAAGATAACAGAAATATTGTATTCAATGACAGTACTGCGAATAACACGGCTAATGGTTAAACTAGAAAGAATATATGCAGCTTTACTCAAAAGTAAAAATATTAAAAATTTTTAAAACTAATTTTAAAATATGATGATAAAAATAAATATTAGTTTCACGTGAAAAGTATGATAGAAAATTCAATTGATATTTTTAAAACATCAATAGAACCAATAGTGCTATCGATAGTATCTGAGCACTAATGCATATATTTGATCAATCTCCCTTAATTGTATTAAGGAATAATAAGCAGCTTGGAGTTCCAAATATTATGCTATTTTATTAATTACATGTATAATGTCCAAAGCAGTGACATAATAGTATGGCTTACTATCCAATGCTTCAGAAACAAAAATGAATCATTCTATTATCCAATTATCCAAAGGTCGAGACCCTAGCATTATGTAACATTTTTGTAAACATCCCCATTCTGTAATGCATTGTAATGATTATATTTATATCCACCCACTCATATCTGCATTTCATAATTTATGCTACCAAGAAACACTATATAGGATCAATTACGGTCGACTATTGAACACAATGTTTATCACCCTCAGATTTTATATCATTAGATTGGGGACCACATTGAACAGTATCCCTTGCATCACTAAGGTCTTTCTCTATACAACATGTTTAATGTCTATATGATCAGTGTCTTGTACTGATAAAATGTTTATTGCTCGTATAGCCAAAAATGCCATAGTGGTGAGTTTTGGTACTAATATTTTTTATGGAAATATCTTCCATATGTTCTGAAATTTCACTATGTCAAACTTGTTTTCATTTGAATTTGTTAATATTTCTCTAGACAGTATTGAACACAAGTACTTTAATTACAATCACCTGGTATTTGGGACATGGGACAGATGTAATGATGGTTATTATTAATTTAATTTATTAAACTAAACTTGAGTTTAAATAAATAACTCAAGTTTAGTTTAATACCTTCATAATCAAACTTAAAATTTTTATTTTGGATGTTTGTAATTATGTAAACAATTCCACAATTTAATAGATCAAGCTAATTTATATTTTTCAATGGAATTTCATATAGTTCATATATGATATTTCTTATTTTAATCTTATTTTAATATATTAAATTTATACTAAAGAATTTCTGTGTTGTTTATTATCAATAAAATGTCAAATGTAATTGGCATACAAAAATCATAGAATTAAAAATAAATGTGATTTATTATTTATTTTTAAATCTTACTCATTTCATTATTTATATAATGAAATTTCATTATATCTGCATTTCATAATAAACCTGATGCAAGATGCTCATGAGATCCCATGAAAGGTGTTGGTTGCTATAGACATCAGGATTACAATAAATGGATAGTCATAATTAAAGAGCAGGTGTTCAGAGCTCTCTGTAGAAAGAATTATTGGACAAATCTCTGTCAAATTTGCTATCAATCTTCGAAAAAATTTTACTTCAAAATTCAACTGATAGGGCAAAATTTGGCACAACTGTCCATTTTATAATGAATTTTGGAGTTAAGAAACAAATTTCAATAATTTTATTTCAATTGCAGATGTGAAGAAGAGTTCAACAAGTAAGCACATTCAGGCAAAGTGAGCACTGCAACTGTTCATCTGTTGAAGAATTATTATGATTTTGCAATTCATTACAAAACTTGCAATATGCACATTAAGGGGACAGCAGTGCCAAATTCCTCCCTAGTGGCTGAATTTTGAAGTAAAATATTTCCTGAAAATCAAAACCACATATTCAGGACATTATGTATACCAAATTTGTTTGAGATTTGTTCAACAGTTCTTTCTAGTGAGAGCTGATTGCTTACTCTAATTATGATCAACCTGTACATTTTGTATATTATGTATGTTCAATCTCAAAAAAAAAGAGCATAAAAAAATTACAAATTGAAGAAGTCAATAACAATACATTTTTCTAACAAATGAAAATGTAACTCTTGTAATAAATAATTTATTTATTTATTTTTTTTAATTTAAATTGAAATTGTGATCTTGCTATTTCTTATATTAGTAAGTAAAACATATTTTATAATTGGGCTTTCCTACGTTTTTGCTAGCAAACACTTGAATTACTGTATATAATGAAGTCCAATTAACTAGTTATTAGTGTTTCATTGGCCAGAATTCCCAAACTATTGAAGCAATTTTGGCAAATAGTTGATCTCAAAATATTTTTTGATTCTTGCCAGTATGCTGAATGATCTTTCTGCTTGAGCTACAGTTATTGATACTGTGTGAAATATTCTTAGAAAAGTGCAAATCTTTTTCTAATTTTGTGTCTTTTTTTCAGGCAAACTTGTGTGTGATATACAGTTTGTAACTTCTTAGTATCAAGTTTGCACTCAATGAAAATATCATTATAGTTTTCTCTGATATCTCTTAAATTTGATATTGCTCATGTAATTAATTATTTATTTTCATAAAAATATAATAACCTTACAGCCAGATCCAAAAAATTGTAATTATTCTCCTTTTATTCATTCTTGTTGGGCTTGACAATTCTGGCTGAATGAATAAATGCAAATTATAGAAAATCTCTTAGTCAGATAATAATTTTTGCACAATAAAATTGATGTAATGAGAAACTTAACCATTAAACTTATTTAAATTAATTTAAAATTTGAAGTGTAATTACTTCTGTTGATGTTTAAACCTAAGATTTTTGTTCATATAAATTTCTGTGTTATATAAGTAAATAACAATAACATGCCACTCAACAAAGAATCATCATCACCATTTAATTAAAATATCAAATAAATTGGATTATACAAGCTTTTTAATTTTAAATTTTGCTAATTCTTATCTGAAATAGGTTGGAATTTAGATCTCTCCTGTAAAACATATATACAATATATAATACAAACATTCTGAATAGGTAAAAAATAAGTAATTCCAAAAATCATACCAAGATATGAAAAAGTTTGATTTGGAATTCATGAAACAAATAGTTTTAGTTGCATCAATAACATTTTCTGTGGCTATAAGTACAAAAAAATAGGAAGATTTTTCTTTCTGTTATAATGATGATGCAATAACAAGAACATAAAAGCATTTACAAAGCATCATTTCTTTTTATAAATATCAAAAAATATAACAATTCATTTATGTGAGAAAATGCATTGTTATTTATTATCCATAAATCGAAATCAATATCTTCATAAAACAAAGAAAATAACATCGTTCTAATTTTGATTGGTCCGCAGAACATTTGGCAACAATCAACATTGTGAAACAGTGCAACTGAAGGCACCTACAGTTTGCTTTATTATTATTATTATTATTATATTTAAAATAATTAATTTTACTAGACAAAATTTAACAATACAAACAACATTCATTCTAATAACAGAAATTTATACATACTACTAATTAATAATGAAGCCAACTATGATTTTTCAATGCATTCTTCTATTTACATCAAATTATTAGTCCAAATATATTCTTATCTAAGCTGAATTACTCGCTAGATCTCTACAGATCACTTACGGGTTTTTAAAACTATGGAAATAAAATATTAAACTTTGAAGATTTTTAAAACTTTTAACAAGAACATCTCAAAAATGTAAACAAATTTTATTTAGAGATCACGACCATAAAATTTTTAGTTTTTTTTTATAATTTGTTCAATCTAAAGCAACTATATAAACTTTTTTAATAACTTGCATAATATATTTGGACATTGAGCATGAAGATAAATTAGACCAAATATTATGCATTTATAAAGATTCTATTCTAATTCTATAATCAAGCAAAATTTAATCATTTATTTTTTATATGTGTGTTATGTATTTGTGTGTGTATATGAATGTATTCATGTTTTTATGTATGTATTTGTAAATGTATGTATCGTGATGTGTATGTATCTGTATGTTTGTATACATATATATATTATATATATTGTGTGTATGTATGTGTACATTTTATATATATATATATTTATATACTCATATACAACAGTCAAAATTTTTATCCTCTCTCAAGATAAATTTGGCAGCACTTAGAGATGTGAACAATCTATGGCTTTACTATTACCCGAGATCATTGGAAAATTTCCAATATTGCCTGTTATAAATCTCTATGATGCTACTTGTTTAGTTTTTTTAATGATTAAAATAAAGAATACGGAAACTTAAAATGTCGAATCGAAAGAATGGATAATTACCAGGTCATTATGTAAAATTTTTCTACAGTTTAATATTTATTTTATCTGTCTTATTTTATATATATTTTCTTAAATAAATAAACATAATAGGGTTTTTAATTTGAAAAATCATAAAATGTTTTCAAAAAAGCAAAGCAGTACTATAACAAGCATCAGTTGAAAAACACTGATGTGACATTTCTTATACTGTATATTATATATATCAGAAATGTAAATCCTTAACAAGTATAGAATCATTTATGCAATAATACAAGGAAAGATCACATTTGGATAATCACAAAGATATGTATTATTTCTTTTAAATACATACGAATGGGGAAAATAAATCATTGCTATATTTTAAAGAGCATTTTCTTTATTTTCTAATAAATTTATTACTGTTATAAATAGTATAAGATGAAATTTATTTTCTTTATGTAAAGATGAAGGTGGATACAACTTATAAGGCATAGAATTGACTTAGATGCAATTCTAATATTTTAAAAATAATAATGATAACAGATAAGTTTTTATGACGACAGGATATCGACATGTGTGATGCAGTTGTGCTACTAGTGCCTAAATCTGTCGACACAAAAACTTTTACTGAAATTTTTACAATTTATACATACATTTTTTAAACTAACAGAAAAAAAAAGGACTAGAATACTGAGTCAGGCACATTTTGGCAACATCTGTGCACATACTCCACATTCCTATTTACTACATTACTTTGGCAGTGTAGTTTGTGGAATTATCTATACTACCAACATTATTTTGTTCCCAGGTCAAAACTTTCAAGCATTAAAACTGTGCTTAGTGATCTGTGATAACACATTGTATTGTATTATAAATAACACATAACGCCATCGACAAATACATACATCAGATTACTAAAACCTGGAAGACATAAAATACATAAATATCAACCTTACATCTTAGGTACTTTTTTTAATAGCGACGACACAAATGTTTGTCCTTTCTTAACTATCGAATCCAGACTAGGTTGTTGGTCTTTAATATCCTTGATATCTGGATATGGAATGTTTAAGGAAAATTTACCAGTGACGTTGGTGGTGGTGGTGGTGGTGGTGGTTTGTTGTGACTGACTTGTAGTCACCGGCATTGTCATAGTCACTGATGTTGTAGTTGGCGGACCAGTGGTCGGATTGGCTAGCGGGCTCTGTGGTAAAGGAGTTCTTGACTGAATCGGTAGTTTTGTAGATATCTTTCTCGTTCTCTGAACTGACTGGTGACGATTCTAAACAAGAACGAATTCTCATAAGTATATTTTCATTTTTAAATTTTCTAATTACAATCATGCAGAATTTTAAAACATTGAATGTGTTCATTCAAATGCTCAATATTCAATAAAAGTGAATATCTCTTTCTTTCAAATAAGCATTCTCAAGTATAAATATAATTTATTTACAAAATACCATGCAGATATTAAATTATTAATCAGATATCTATTGAAATATACCCAATATTCCAATTTAATTCATTCCTAATTTCATGCAGGATTGTGAATATAAATTTATTACTGTTATATAATTTCAAAGAATAAAAAGTGAATGAATAAATCAGTTTAATAAATTATTTTCCTACTAGTTTAATTTCTAAATATTTAGTGAATGAATTATAAATTTAACTTAATCAACTTCCAGTGAGATTAAAAATTATTTATTTTTTCAAGCTGAATATTCTTAATTTCAACAAAGAATACTTAAACTGTTAAAAGTTGAAATTTATATTTCATCCACAACATTGAGAAAATAGATAAAATATTATATAGATTAGAATAAACAATGTATGGACATGTTACACAATATATTGCACAAGTAAAAAATGAGGACAAAATTTTAAGAAAGAGCAATAAATAATTGATATTAGATTTTAAATTAAAAGATAGACAGACAGACAATAATTCTAACATTCACATGCAAGTTAGTAAAAGAAAAAAATGATTTTTTTTCAGAAATAATTCATGCTTTTGATAAAGAAAAAACTGAGTAAAAAAAACTCAGAATTCTTCACAATTTACCTGCAAAGGAAGAATTTAGCCATTTAAATACAGACGAGATGGAGCATGCAGCATCAGGTTTCTGAGATAAATTACATCACATAAGCACAAAGGAACAGGACATCACAAAACTTGATCTCACCATATTAAATTAAGAAGTGAGACTGCTCAGATTTTTTTTGTTGTTATCAATATATACATATATTAATTGTATATAACAACATGAGACCAAAATAGAAATATCATTTATATGCAAACTGTAGATTTGAATGAGAGTCGTGTCTCGAATAAAATTTTTTAAATTCATACTTTATCACATATAAAACAATAATCTCAAATATAAACAATGAAAAGTGTAAAAATTAAAAATATTAGTAACTTAGAAATTATCCTTAATTTCTTGTAATCAAAGTATTTTAATAATAATTAAGTTTTTGTTTTTCCTTCTACAATTTTTGTTTGTTAAAACTGTTAAGAGAAAAAAAGAGAATGCTCCATTTATTATACTGTAATTTTTATATATAGACTACTAATATATTATCAATATACAAAACATAATAAAAAAAACAAATATATTCTGTGTATATCATAAAGCATATTAAAGAATAAAAGCAAACAATATTTAATAAAAGGTCAGTAAAACTGGAAAACAGTATATATTTTTAACTCTATCTCTCCTGTGGGCATTAAGAAGGCCATTTCTCATATTCATTCGAGATTTGGCCATGCACACAATGGAAGCATCTGGGTAGCAAGGGATGAGACCCTAAATATCTGGGATAAACTGCCCAGGGAAAATTCCCATGGTTTTTTGACTGCCCAGATTGGATCCCAGGCCCCCAGAGCAGTAGGTGAATGCTTTAGCCACCTCAGCCATACAGCCATCACCTGAAAATGATTTCTAATAAAAATATAATTTCAAATCATCTGAAAATGACATGAACAAATATCAATTGGCAAGACATGTATTTAGCATTTTTAAAATGTTTTTAGTTTATAAGTAATGAATACATGATATGGTTTGTGGTAGATATCAAATATTCATTAAATATTTATGTATAAATATTATCTTCACATATATCTTTTAATCGATAAGTCAAGTGATGTTTTTACTAGTAAAATATTGGATACAAGTAGTAATAACAATTGCTTTACTAAAATTAATGAAGCATATAATGTAACTGTTACAATCTTAGAAAATTAAAGAATAAAATTTTAAAATATCCTGACAAAAATTTTATATTTCTAATGGATACTTTAAAATGTTAGTCTTTATTTTTACAAGTAAATAATAACTGTTCTGTCTTAATAGTTTAGATTATCAGTCTGAACTATTCCATTATGAAATTGATAATGAAATAACTAGTGATCTGAAAATATCCAATAAATAATTAAATCTGTACTCAAGTAACAGACACTAGTGTCTTTAACAATATGACAAAAATGAAATAAATAAATAGCTTTATTACAGAGTGTCTTTTGTTAATCTTCTTATTGGGGCTACATGTCTAACTTATTTAAGATTGATTAGGATTTTTTTCTTGCAAACTATTTCCATGGCACAAATAATGAATTGTCACTTATTTTTATAAATTATGTCTTTTATGAGACTTTTTCGATATGCTTTATTTAATATCTTGACTTTTTATAATTATAGTGTTACCTTGGGGCTCAAGTTCAATTTGTTCCTATAAGGTGTTCGAATGCCAGAAAGTTCAAGTTCTGGAGCAATTTTTTCCATAAGGAATAAAGTAGAATGAATACATCTATTCCCAAATCTCAAAAATGCCCATTTTAATTCCAAAAAAACATAATTTAAGCTAAAATAACACAAGTAAATACCCTGATTAATGCATAAAACAATAGAAAAAACTAATAGATTAAGTAAATATCAATGAGTTATTTTTATACCTCAATTGTCACTCTTTCAATCTTTCTCTAAGGTTCTGTAGCTTTAACACTTTTCTTATGCACAATGATAAATGCTTAGAGATATTATTTAAAAAAACAAGCTTTGAGTAAAAAAACAAGTTATGCAAAGATGCTTTTGGATTGACTGCAGGAAATGGTGATAAATCCAAATTTCATTACCAGTCACCACAGTGTACTGCTTGACAATTTCAAATAGAAAGTTTTAGACCAGGGGTGTCCAACCCGCGGCCTGCGGGCTGCATGCGGCCCAAGGCAAGTTCCAATGCGGCCCAATAAACGTGTAAACAAAACCGACAAATGTTTTAATTTTTTTATTATTTATTTATTTCAACAGAATAAACTCAACAAAAGTTTCACAAAGCCATAAACCTTTATTCATATTTTATTTTTGAGTGGAAAGAAAATATTTTCAAATACTTGGAGATGTGTGAATGCGGAAGGATTACTAAATAAAGCTGGAGTTGTGACTCAAAGGATTATAGACCCAAATTTGGGAAAAGGAGGGAAAGATGAGAAAGGACAAAAGATGTAGTAGTGAGAAACGTTAAATAGATCTTCTGTTAAGCAAATATGGACCCGTAATTTTTCAACCTTTTTCACTTCTTTATCTTTTGTCCTTTGCCTCTTTTTCCCCGCACTTGGGTCTATAATCCTTTGATTCACAACTCCAGCTTTATTTAGTATTTCTTCCAACGTTGCAAGATTTGGCTACATTGGGCCAAATGTGGCTACTTTTTTTTGTTTGACGTAAAAAATATCATTTGGCGCTTTGGCTACTTTTTCGGCTACATATTATTTATAATTATATTAATTGAATAAAAATGCACTTTAAAATGGTGTTTCGTCGCTTTTTATTAATTAGAGACCCAAATAAAACAAATATTTGTGTTTTTCAAATAAATTTTCTTTAGTCTCTTTTATAATAAATGAATTTATCTATTTCTAAGTAAAAATTGAAAGTGTCTGTAGAAGTAATTTTTTAAAATATCCTTTTTTCTTGATAAAGTTTTAATACTTATTATTATAATCTAGACATGTTAATTTTTAAATATACTTGTATATTGGGCCACAAGTATATATTATATATACTTGTGGCCCAAAACTCCTTGACTTTTTCCAATGCGGCCCAGAGAAACAAAAAGGTTGGACACCCCTGTTTTAGACCATCTTCCACATAGTCCAAACTTTGTTCCCAGTGATTTCCACTTGTTTGCAGGTGAAGAAACATCTGGATAGAAAAAAGTTTGGCAACAACAACTGGGTGAAAGAAAATGTCATGACATGGTTCAAAGGACTGGCAGCAAACTTCTAGGGATACATAAAAAAATGCTAGTTCCCAGACTTAACAAGTGCTTAGACAATAGGAGTGACTATATAAAAAATTAAAGATATATGTATTAAGTAATTCACAGTTAAAAAATGTCTAAATAAATATTTCTTAACAAAGTTAAAACCTTTTATCTTTACAATTTCCAAAACTCCTTGTAACTCATTAATTCTATGGTCTGAAGTCTGAACTATAACAGAACTCAAGGGGAGAGCGAAAGAGAGAAAAGAGTCATTTTTTGTTATACAGAAATTTTTAATAGATCCCAGATGAAAGTAACTAGTAATATTGAGGTAAAATATATCCAGTATTAAATCAAATCTTAAGTCACAGTCATATATTAAGAAATGGATATATAGAATCAATATAACAGACAGAATTTGCAGATAATTTCTCATATATGATATCATCAATAAAAGAGGTAATTCATTTATCATGCTATGGAAATGATTTACAATAAAAAGTCCCAATCTTCACACAATACAGTAATTAAGGCTGTAGCCCTGATAAAAAAAAAAAAAAAAAGATATTCTATAAAATGTTATAGTTATCCCTGTATAACACAGTAGTTAGGTTCTGGAAAAATGCAGTGTTATGCAAATCTTTGCTATACAAAATAAAGCACTAGTACAAAACATAGAGTTAGTTCCAAAGTTAGCAAAACTAGTCTTTTTCATAATTATGAGAAATATGTTTGTTAAAGCAATCAATAATTAACTAACAATCACAATCAAAAGTATTTCACATTAATAGTAATTTCGTTTTGCTGCTAAACACTGTTAAATGCAGACGGTTTGTTTTTGGCAAAATATTGTCATCTTTCAAGCTTTCCTGTTGATCTTAATCAACAGGAAACCTTGGTTTTTCTCTACTTTTTTCATAAAATCTGATATTTCATTTGTTTGTATTTACTAAGAGATCTTTTAAAAATTTAATATTTTTGTGCAGTAACTTTTAATTTAATCCATAAAAACAAAACACAGCAATAGTCTTTCAGGTTCATTTAGAGCACTATCACCAATGACAGCAACACTTAGTTTATAGGAAAGCTAGAATAAGAAGCTATGACAAGGAAGAAGAAATATTATACAATCAGTTCTCATTACAGAAAACCCAGCAAAAGACAAAACAACATTGAAAATTTCAACATTCTAAAATCCACGGGCAAATAAGAGACAGCATGTGTGCTTGCTTGAATAAAAATATATCAAATGACAATGTTTACTCTGAAAACTTATGATGTTTTATACAGGGATGTCTCCAATTCTCAAACCATGTTAGAATCAAACCATGTTGTAGGAATGCCATGTTGTATGAGGAATATTTGTATTCAGTTTTTTTTATGCATTTTGTTTTTATTCCATTACCACAATGTTACATCATCATCTATAATGATGATGTAACATTGTGGTAATGGAATAAAAAATATTTGAAAACTAAAACTGTCTATTCAAAATGATTTAATAGTGATAATTAAGTTTGTTCTTAATATGAATTTTGGTACCTGAAATATGTTTAGTGACTGTTTATATAAGATATTTTTTTCCCAATAAAATCTCAAAGTTCTTATTTTATTTATTAATCAAGATTTTTTTCTAAAAATAGAATTTATTGTTTTTAGAATAAATTTTTACTCTCTCATGGAATATAAATTCATCTAGCTTCAAAACATTTTCATTTTATTTTTAATACAAGTTAATCTGATATTCATTATAAAGCTAAAAGGATTAATTTACATTAAAAACAGAATGAAAAGTTTTTCAAATCTAGATAGATTTCTTTAAAGATGTAAAATTTTGAAAATAGCATAAATGATTTTGAAATGGCATGAAATTATCTAGCAAACACCATACATTATACATATTATATATGTTGTATATCTTTATAACAAGAGTAACATTTTATTTAATTTTTTTAATATTAAAATATATTTTTGTTTCTAATTTCTTCAATTAATAGCATGTCTTTCTGTAAAAACTTAATTTACATTACAAAATCT
Organism: Centruroides sculpturatus; assembly: GCF_000671375.1. Classification (NCBI taxonomy): domain Eukaryota; kingdom Metazoa; phylum Arthropoda; class Arachnida; order Scorpiones; family Buthidae; genus Centruroides; species Centruroides sculpturatus. The sequence continues at coordinate 1,067,776 of NW_019384394.1, forward strand.
AGCAGTAACTTACAGAATATTTATATATCTCAGTATAACTGTCAATTATATTTGTTTATGTTCACAAAAATCAAATAAATAAAATTTCCACATTCAATACTTTAAATATGAATTTTTTCAATAATGAAATAAATTTTAGAAATTCTATTGTAATTATAAAAATATAAAAAGATCTATTGCTAATATTCTCTAAAATCTCCAAAACTAATAGCTACAAATTATCATTGTAAATCACAAAATAATTATTTCAGATAATAAATTTTCAAATTAAATTAGAACTTAAGTCAAAGAGAATAGGAAAAATAAAAAAAATCATTATAACATAAATTATAAATTATTATGTACAGTACATATAAAATTATTAAGTTAATATGATTAATATTAAAATTTTTTATCTAAGATTAATATATATTTGTATAAAATATTCATTAATAACTAGAGCAGCCGACAGATATTAGTTTAGACAGATCACAGGGAGACAGTGACATGCACTTGAAAGACACTTGACGGGACTAGAGTGTGCGAATACAAAGCTTATTATTAAAACGTTGTTATCTACATTTGAACCTTAGAAACATGATTTGTTGAGTGCTCCATCTCTGACCTTTTGTTGGACTCACATTCCCTTCATCTGGAGCAATCATTGTTTTATCTAGATAATGTGATGGTGTTTCTGCTAGGAAGTTTGATGGCACAAGTCCTCGAACACCATTCAGTTCTCCCATATAAAATCCATCTTCATCCATTTCTCCATAAATGAAGATTATATCACCAGTATTAAATGCCAGTTCAATCTGAAAATAGATATATTATAAACAATATATTATATATAAATTATATTTTAGATATATTATAAACAATATATATTTGGGGAAATGAAATGAAGTTACATTGTAAGTTCATTATGCAAAGATATTATCTCTTTTCTAACAGTTTTCTTTGGGGTATACTTATGCTGCTGTGGGTTATCCACACAAAACTATGGTAAACATTTTAAACATTACTAGATTTGGATTTGTTATCCTGTTTATAAAACAGGATAACAAATCTAGAAATGTTTGAGACATCAATCAGTAAAGTAAGTTGTTTAAAAATAATGCATATTATGTTTAACCAATACTTATTATTTTTACATCCTACTTACAATGCCAAACTATGAATCATTAAAATAAGTAAATAGTAACATATACACATTTATACATACATAGAAAAAGTTAATAATTTAGAAAAATGTTTTGAGCAGAGTAAAATACTGATTCTTAATAAAATCTATACCATAAATATATTTAATAAATTTAGAAATTTTATAAATTAAATTAAAATTTTTTTAATATTAGATTTCCTCTAGAAATAATTTCATTAAGAAAAGTATGAATGTCAAAGAAACTGAAAAAATCATACCTCTGCATCAACATTTGGGGACAATTCTTGTGGATCATAATCATACAAAGCTACCATTTTTCGAACAGCTAGATGTGCCCATGGATCGGATCTATTTTCTGTAACAATAGAATTATAATTGATAAAAGAAATCACATTAGCAATTTACAAACTAATACAGGCATTCCTTGTTTAATATCTATTAACTCTTGAAAATCAGATGTTCTGTGGAAAAGTATTAATAGGGTGTATATTTCCCATTATTTTAAAGGAAAAAATTATAATTTATAACAATCAACTCAAAACTCCAAACCAGTTTCCAAAAACACAATACAATACTTATACATGTATAAATAAAAACATTGTAGCATGTTATATCTTGCTTATGCTACATATTAGCTAAATACAAGTATACCAAGAGGCTAGGTAATCAATGGTGGGCTATTCAATGGCATAGTTGCCATGCATTCCTTTCTTATGGACCTAATCTTATCTTGCTCCTATGAAAGACAGTAGCATAGTTTAAATTAAAAATATCATAAAGCATCTCAAAATTAGTACAAAACATTTTTTGATCAATTAAAATACTCAAAGGAGACATGACTGGACATATCAAAAAATGGGCATGGGAAACTGTGTGAGTCTTATTTTGCTATAGGAAGTGTTGTATAATATGGTACTAAGATTCATCATACATCTTCCAGTACTAGTTATATTCGAGATGCTCTTCCATTTCTTGACACTTAGGAAATGTGTCATGCACTTCAAAATGCCTATCTGAGATTCTAACATTCTAACCAACTAAATTTGGAATATAGTTTGAAACTTTTCTCTTATATTGTTTTACTAAAGCTATTGTATTGAATTTTTGAGTTGTAAATATAAATTTTTCCTGTATAAGCATCGGCAAAAACACATTGTGTTGAGAAATACATATGTTCTATAAAGTTTGTGTATTAAAAACCAAAAACCTTCTACTGAAAGAATATTAAGCAAGAGATATCTGTATTTTCTATTTATTTAATTTTTTTTTATCATTTTTCTTGTTGTATATTAAAGTATGTAATTTTTTAAATTCTTTTCTTTAATTAAAACTATATACTATTATTAAATTATGAGTTTACAAAATGACTGACCATGAATATCTGTTGAATGTATCGAATCAGGATTTAATAAATGCTGAGCAATATCTTTGTCTTCTAATTGCACTTCTGATACAAGATTACAAGGAACATAACCGATTCTTCCATTAATCTCACCCTTATAAAATCCATCACTGTCTCTTTCACCATAAACCTAAATAAATAAAATATATTATAAACCTTAAAAATAAAACCACAGATATTTTACACCTTGAAAAAATTAGTTCTATGAGAGATTAAAACTGTGACTTGTTCTGACTTCTTGAGATATTTAAACAACAAAAAGAAAATAAATTTTAACAAATTAAGAAATTTTATTTATTTTCACATTAGTGTTTTTGAGACAGGATGTTTTATCTTAACATGTTCATATATTCTAAATTCAAACATCCTTAAAATAGTTTTTGAAATAATTGTTTCAGGAACTGAAATAAATCATAAATTAGTTTTTGATATAACAAATTATAATTATAATATTTAAATACTTATTATTAAATTGAGAAAATAAAAAGATAAAACTGTAAACTCTGAATCTTATAAGATAATATATTGTGAATATATAGAAAACAATCTATTGCTAAAATAATAATATAAATGCCACTATTTGTAGCCAAAATGTTCCACACCCAGAAATCTGTAGATGAATTTTTTGTTTTGAATAAATAATAGATATTTCTGAAAAAAACCAACTTTTCAATTTCATGTAGATACTTGTAAGCAAATAAATAAATAAATATAGATATTATAAAACAAAAATATTTCTCAAAGATATTAATATAAAGACAATAAAAAGACCTAAATATCTATTTTACAACTCATAAATAAAATATATAAATGAAAAAATAATTACTTTAATAAGTTGTCCTTCTTGAAATGGCAATTCTTCAGAGGCAGCATCAGGATTTGGTGACATAGTTAAAGGGTTATAATCAAAGAGGCCAACAAACAATCGTATATCAGAATTCCGGATATCTCCATCTTGTTTCCACTTATTATAATAAGAAGATGGCATTAGACCTTTTTGTCTATAATATTCTTCTTCCTGACCTGGTGGCGGTAATCTTCGAAGTGGTGGTGTAGGAGAAGCAGCTCTCCCTTGAAGAGAATAATAGTTTGATCCTCTAGAATCTGAATAATGTCCTGTATCTAATTTTTTATTATAGTCACTTTGCATAGTACGTTTCATCAAATTTTTGTCTTGAGTAATTTCTGAAAAATGATATATTCCAATTTCTATTTCATCTTTCATATTTATTAATAAAATTTAATTAAAAATTTATTTAAATTATTTAAATTTTAAAAGTTATAAAATTTATTACTTACCAATGGAAGGAACTGTTCTATTTGAGTAGTGATCTTTATTTGAACTTAAATAATGTTGAGTGTCAGAAATACGATTAATATGTTCATCACGTTCATAATTATCTATATTTTTTCCATTGTAAATAGTATGGCTATTTTCTCTCCAATCTGATCTTACTGGATATGTATTAGATGAAACATTTGTCCATTTATTGGATGTAAACTGCTTTTGGTCTCCATACTAATTAAAATAAATTTAATAACTTTTAATTAATTTTTATAAATAAACATATCACATATTATTAATTATATAAAATATTATTTTATCAGAACATGTCACATTTAGTTTTTTGGTACAGTAGCTAATGCAATTAATTTCTTTATATTTAATAATTTTATCATTATAATAAAACAAAATCCTGTGGGAAAGTACCCCTTGCTAAAAAATAAAGTTTGAAAAAATAATTAATCACTTTAGCAACACAGTATTTTTCCCATAAATTTACTGAGCTTTAAATTGTTACTGCTTTAACCTACAAGTTAAAAATTTAAATTAAGAATAAAATTTTCTAAAAATTCAGGGTGGTCTTAAGATATCTTTAAAGGTCTAGAATAGGGTTTCTCAAACGGGATTCCGGAATCCCAGGATCCCGGTTGTTTTTTTAACCCGGGAAATATCCCGGGAAATTTTTCTTATCCCGGGAAATCCCGCAAATTTCTTAAAAATTCACTTTTTTTCTTATTTTGTGTTAAGGTTGAGGAATTTTGCAAATAGAAAGCATAATTAACTCATTCACTGTCAGAATACATTTGTATTTATTAATTTTAAACCTACCTATTAGTTTTTTTAAAATTTTGCTCGTTATAGCATGTCACAAATGGTCAATAATCAATATATAGCTTATTTGTGGCAGGACTATAAAAATTCTTTACTTGTCGGAACCTGTAATATCTGGAATAATTGTGCTTACGCTGTCTTGAGTTTTAACCATGCCCAGTAGCTTCAATAAATGCCTGACGCCAGATTGTGCAAATTGGGCAAGGATACAAACGAGTACAAAGTCTGCAAGTATGAAGTTTTTCTTCATAAACCTGATTATTAAAGCCAAATGAATTGCCGAATTATCGAGCTCTAAGCTTGATGCCGCTATTAAAGCAGCCAAGGTAGACAAATCAAGAATACTAGAGAGCGAAAGAAGTACTACAATCTCGAAAACGAACTCGAAATCTTCCAGGCTACAGGTGAAAAAACACATAATATCTGTCTTCTCTTAAATGCATTAAACACTATTCCAATCACATCAATTGAATCGGAAAGGGCATTCTCGGTGGCAAGACTTTTCATTACTAAAATAAGAATTAGAGTGAGTTATCGGAGTATTGACCATCTTTGCTTTTTAAAATCTTATAAAAGTTTGCAATATTTTGTATTATATTTTATTTAAAAAACGAAAATTACCTTCTAAATTAGAAGTTCATTTTTTTAATTTTTAACTCAATTCAAAACATTTTTTTTGTTGTTGTTGTATGCAGTTTCCAGCAAACTTTAATTAATTTTTTTCTATTTGTGAAAATTTCTACGTTATTTAAAGGTAATTTTTATTATAGGCCTATAGACCTAACACAGCATTATTAATATGATTTTGGAGGTTACAAAACTTTAAAATTACTTTAAAAAATGGAAAATAATTATATCATTTGATTTCAAGATATTTTGTATTCCTTAAAAATAATTAATTCTATCCCGGGATTTCCCGGGATCCCGGGAAACAGTTCACTTTTATCCCGGGATCCCGGGACAAGCAAAAGACCGGGAAATGAGAAAACCTAGTCTAGAAGTAAATTAATCTGTGGAACGTTATTAATAGTTTTTATCTTTTCAAAATCTTACGTTAATCATCAACAATCATAAATGAACTATCTGCTTATTTCAAATTGTAGGTTAACATTAAATTAAATATAGTAACAATTGTTTGAGAAAAATCAAATTTGAGAATTAAGATAAATTATTGTTACTTTTCCTTATTATAATAGTTAATTAAATCTTATTGTTGACAACTTTCGATAATATTTCCGATTCTTTTAAGTCTATCAAAACAAACTAATAAAATTTAATGCTCAAATCACTTAAATTTCATTTAAACAAAGAGTGAATGAAATTTAACCAATCTTTACCTGCTGAATGATAGATTCTCATTAAAACAAAAAAAAAAAAAAAAAAGCTAAGTCCTCATTAAGATTATTGATTCTGATGAGATATTTTTGGATTATTTTTCCCAAAACTTTATCTTAAAAAAAATTTAAGAAAATCTTAACCTCAAAAAAATATTAAAAAAAAAAAAAACCAGTGAAAGTATAAAAAAGAAATAGAAATCACCTTTTTCAACCGGGGTAGAAGAAAGAAAATCACAAGGAAAATATGAATAGAACGAAAGAAAGAATAAATTCTATAAACATTGTTTAATAAAGAGGAAAAAAACCAAACTAAAAACTTCACTTTGTATATATGATGAAGCTTTTTTATAATTGATTAAATCTTTTTATATAAATAGAACAATTTTTATTTTTATATCTTTTATCTTCCCTCCTTGTAATTATCAAGATAATTTTAAAACTCTATACTTTATATTTTAATTGTTGGCAGTTGCTTGTGTTCTTGTTATTTTATTTTTTTTTAGTGTTCTGATCAATTAACCTCTTAAGATCTAAATGAAAATTTTATCTTTCCTTATAAGATTGTAGTTTTCAGTTTTATTATCTGCAATGTTGATTTTTATTAAATAAGTGCTGAAAATCTCCAGACCATGTTTAAACTAATTATATTATTATTTTAATGATCTGTAAATTTATAAAATGAATAAATACTAAGAATACACATGTTCCCATCCTTTAAAGATTCTAATAATTAGTAAATTTTCAATAATATTAATTAAACTTTGATAGTTATCATTTTCATTTTCTACATTATTGACTTTTGAAAAAATTAATAATACAGAATTAAGCATTTTTTTAATTTGTAATGCTGATGTTATCTTTTTTTTTTCTGTACTATTTGTTCTTTCAAAAATCAACGAAAATGATAACATCAATATTACAAATTTAAAAAATTATACAAAGTAAACAAAATACAGATATTTTTAAATTATAGCGTTCATCTTCAGAAAATCAAATGAACATTGTAAAAAACAAGCATCATTCTTATAGTAAAATAATGATAACTATTACAGAACTTGAGAGAGAAAGTTTAAATAATATAAATGGAAAAGCCTGGTAAAAATTTTGTAACATAACATTGAAAAATTTTATATTATAAAAATCATTAACAAAAAATGTTGTAAAAAATAAAAATTATTTACTTTGTATTCCTATTTTATATTGTGTTTTTATCTTTATTTTTAGTTCTTTTTACTTCTATTTATTGTTGAGTTTTGTTCATTGTTTTACATATATAACTTTAATTGAGATCTTTGTTAACTGAAGGAAGGATCTTATTTGTCACATGATAGTAACTTGTAAATTTAAAATAAAAATAAAGACTTACTTGAGAAACAATACTTACAACATTTTTTAATAAATTATCAGGTATTAAACAAGGCATAGAATCTGTTGATAAATTAGTTCCTGACTTTGTCCTTACTGTCACTACTTTCTTTTTAAGTGATGCTATTTGTGATATATCAAGAATTGCATGATCTCCTGAAAATATTATTTATTATTTTTCATTTTAATGCTCCAGTTTTTAATGCATAAAAATTGAAAATGAAAACAAAAATAAATACCTGTTGGACTATCAACTTCAGTAACCATCTTTCCCCCTACAAAAACTGCATAGCCTGTAACTGGAGCACCATTGGAAGTTCCATTTGGATTGATTGTGACAGGTAGCCATGTTACCAATAACATGCAATCCTGAGGCCCAGCTTCTACTTGTATATCTACAGGTGGATCTGGTAAACCTAAAAAAAAAAAAAACAATTAAAAAACAAAAATCAGTATATAAATAATATATAAAAAGTTTGCAATATTTT
>NW_019384394.1:1075662-1155258 GCF_000671375.1 Centruroides sculpturatus
TATATATATTAATAACTAAATGCATACTATACCTTTTGGTAATGTTCGAAATTCTACATAAGAAGTTAACATTTCTAATTTTTTTGGATTCTTTTCATCATTATAAACGAGTCTACTAGGTTTTGTTCTTACAGAAACAAGATATTGTGTATTAGGAGCTAAACCTAAAAATAATTTAATGTCAAAAATTATTTTTAATATTTTATATAAGTTAAGGATTCATTGAAACTGATTAATTTGTTTACAACAAATAAATTATCATACTTATTAAATTATTAATAAAGAAAAAGCTAATTATACAAGTTCAGGGGTGTGTTACGGTTGTCGATGGTGCTGGCATGTTTTTTTGTAGAGTGTATTGATTCAAAGTGGTTGGTTTTGAAAAGACTTGGCATGATATTATTGGAGAAGTGGAGGTTTATTAATAGATTGACCTTGGTTTTGATTGTGTTCTTGTTATTTATGGCTGGAATTGAGTTAAACCCAGGGCCGTTAACCCGTTCACCACAACAAATCAGCTAGTCAGATATTCAAAGAAGGGAGCACAGCAGGCCTCGTAAAGCTAATTCCGAAGTACTCAATAAAGTTAATCAATTAGAGGAAATACTAGTGAAGATTTTGAGCAAGATGAGCAAGAATATAGTAAATCTAATTCAAGTGACGTGAGAAATACAAAAATACAGGATTACTTCGCCTCAGTTCAAGCAACGAATTTACAAATACTAAAAGAACCTCAGTATTCCTTAAAATCGATTTATGAGTTAATATAGGATAAATTTTCCCAGTTGAATGTGGAATTACAAGCAATCAAAACAGAAGTTAATTATTTGAAACAAACAAATAAGGTCAGCCAAGTAGAAACCACAAAAATCATTCAAAAACTAGAAGAAATGGAGGTAATAACAAAAGAAAATTGTCAAGTTAAAGGTATGTTAGAATTTGATATTGATCAACTACTAAATGAAAGAACTACTGTAATAAAAATATTGTAATAATAAATTTTCTGTTCAAATCTACAGAGTATTTAAAAGAACTAGAACAATTTATTAACATGAATCTGGGTATATTAAATAGCCCCATAGAAAGTTTAGTCAAGTTATATGATAATAATGTTAATCCTATGGTGAAAATTATGTTAGATTCTGTGCAAGATAGAAATGTAATCGTTAAAGAATTCTGAGCAAAGAAAGATAATTTTAATACAGATGGAAGGAAAAAAATTATATTTTCGGTTGATCTATGTAAAAGATCTAGGATAAGAAAGAAAAATTGCTGGCAGTGGCCCAACAGGAAAAGGCTAATGGAAATACAATAAGAGTTAGAGATGATTGTTATATCTGTGGAAACCATGTTTATACACATGATCTCAATTTAGATAAAGTTATCCAATTAAAAGGTTTTTTAGGAACAAATTCAGTAGGATATCAGCCATGACTTCAAAACTCCTTTGGATATTGTGGATTCTATTAATATACATAATAAATTAATAAGAAAAGTAGAAGAAGATAATAATCAAGATTGTAATATATGATGTCCTATAGAAACTAAGGCTAATGCCATTATGAAGTGATAGTTAAATATAAAAACAGAGAGTGGCCACTGTTACACATAGAAAGAGGAAATGAATGTTTTGAGCGAGAAGACGATGGTTTTACTTTTGATGGTCAAATTGTTCACTCCATATCTTACACTAACGATGTTATAGTAGCACCAACAGCTGCAGCTTTACATAGGAAGATTAAATCAATGCACGAATATTTTGATAAATTAAAACCCAAAATTAACCCATGCAAATCTTCCATAATGATATTTTAGAATGGGTCAAGGCTCTCCATGAAAAATACATCCTTTTACCTATATGACAAACAATTTAAGATTGTACAGGAAATAAAGTTTTTGGGAATAATTCTGACACCAACTCTATCCTTCGATAAACATTATTAAAAAAATTAAGACCAAATCCATAGTATTGATCAACAATATGGTGAAATTGATTACTAAATTACTAAATTAAAGAATATAATTGCTTATTTTAAACTGTTTAATTCAATAATTATCAATGTAGTAGGGTATGCCTCACTGATTTGGGTCTTATAAGTTATAAAAAATTTGACATTATACAAAACGAATTTATTCGTAAAATTTTTACTCTGGAGTATGATACTCCTGGTTTTGCTCTCAGATTGGAACTAAATAGATTTAAATTAAGTCCTTTCTTAATAAAAAGATTTATTAATTTCCTATTTATGATTAGAGATAGCAGAAATATATCTTCTAAACTACTGTTTTTGTTATATAAAACATCCTGCCAGGTTTCGCAGAGAAGATCAAGGATGGATCAAATTAAAAGTATTGTTAATACCTATGGAGTTTCTTTAGGTCCACTCCTAGGAAAATAGGAAATTACTGAATTACTTAAATCTCATTTAATTCAAAATTCACTTAAAGTTTCATTGTCACAAGATATCAAAGAAATAAACCTGAATGATATAACACCAACTCGTATCTATAAACCTTTTACCAGTGCGCATATCATCACACTTTACAACAGTTACAAATGTTTTTGAACCATTACAGTTCTTCTTCAGGTAATGATCCCCTAACGGAATGCGATTCAAAGTTGTTACGAAATACGATCCGGAACGATGTCCCGACCCGATGACATCACTACGGACTTGTGCGTTATGCATGGTGTGCTCTATCTTAGAGATTTATCTATCAGGGCCTGCCAGGGCGTCGATAGAGCGATTTCATCCTTGTAGTTAATGCAATTACGTTCTTCACTCATATTTAGGCATATGTAGATCACATTAACATAGGCATATGTAATTGCATTAATTACAAGGATGAAATCGCTCTATCGACGGCCTGGCAGGCCCTGATAGATAAATCTCTAAGATAGAGCACACCATGCATAATGCACAAGTCTGTAGTGATGTCATCGGGTCGGGACATCGTTCCGGATCGTATTTCGTAACAACTTTTAACCGCATTCCGTTAGGGGATCATTACCTGAAGAACTGTAATGGTTCAAAAACATTTGTAACTGTTGTAAAGTGTGATGATATGCACACTGGTAAAAGGTTTATAGATGTGAGTTGGTGTTACAGTACTACGGTGCAGATATTCAACCATTTCTGAATGATATAATTTATTACTGGACTACCCTCTTATAAATAGTTACATATTAACAAATATTCCTTTTGTAATTAAAAAATTCTTCATCCAACTCAGACTAAATAAGGAACTGATTATGGTCAATAATAAAATTACAAATTTTATAAAAACTCATTGTCCAAGATGTAATGAAATATTGACCAAATTCCATTTGTTTTGTGAGTGTAAGAAGGGTCAAGATTTAAGATCCATAGGGTCTTAACCAATTAAGTTAATTAAATTATTTATTGGATGAAAATAAGATGTATCAATTTTTCCATTCAGCTAATACTACTATTATATACAATCTATATAATTTTGTAAAAAAATTTTTTAAGTAATCATTTTAATCTAATTTTGTTTAATTTAGTTACACATATTAAGGACATGTATTCTTTATCAGTGGGTTAAATACCTACCAGTCCTAGTGTGATGATAAACTTTAGTTTTTTTGATGATATGTTACTAGAACACCCTTATGTAACAGGCTAAAGGCCTAATATGAATAATAAATATATTTGAATTGAATTTGAATTATACAAGTTCCTTTTAATTACAGTACAATTTTTTTCCATAGAATATTTAAGATAAAATTAACTAACACTTAAATTTTATTAAACATGTAAACATTTCAGAAGTATAAAATTATATTTATATTTTATATTGTTATTGGATTTATTTCAAAATTTATTAGAAAAACAAAAATATAAATGATATCAATAATCAAGAGCATACATTCTTAAAAACTGCCATCTTTATTTACTCTACTAGAAATATAAAATAAATTAATATTTAGGTTTTATGATGATTTAAATCATTCTTTTATGTTAAAACTGCTTATTAAAATTGAGATCAAATAAACAGGATAAAAAATAATGTATCATAATTAACTTATAAAATTTTTATAAATCTATATATTTAATAATAGAAAAACCAACAAAATTATGAAAAATAAAGAAAGAAATTTATTTTTATTCCTTTATTTTTCATAAATTTATTTTAAAATAACTATATTTTATGCAAATAAAATGCACCATATTTCAGTACAGAATATTTAGGAAAAAACAAGTATTTAGTGTTACTTAAAAATGGCCAATGATAATTTACATATTAAAAATATATTGATGAATATAGTTTTTCTTCAATATATTTTTAATGTGTAGACAGTAATACATGTAATAATGGCAGTCAGTAATTTACATAAATTACTGTCTGCCATTTTTAATTAACTATTTGTTTTAATTTATGGTAATGTCACCAGATGTTTTTTAAACCAATTTGAATTTTTTTACAGAGGTATAGTCTCAAATAAAAGAGTCTCTGTACTTGAAGATTGTATATTTGTTGGTTTGTTGCTGGTATTGTGTAATGATGTGAAGACAAATTTTTTGTATTCTTCAATATATTTTTAATAAGTATTTAGTGTATTAAGCCATCCTGTGCCTTTAGTTCTCAACTCCAATTTTTTTACTACATTCTGCTTAAAAAAAGCAAAATCAGAATGCACAAATTTATTTATCAGGAAAAAAGTTTAAAAGAAGTCATTTACAATTAAACTTTACCATTAAAATATTCAATGTGAATACGTGCAAAACCTGCTTTGCTAGAACAAAATAATTCTTTCTTCTTCTTCTTTGGCCTTAGTCCTGTTTAACAGCGGGTTCGGCACAACTGGATTTTATTTTGAATCTCCATTTGGCCCAATCATGGGCTTGGTCTGGGTTTAGGCCTACAGCTTGCAGGTCATGATGTAGCGTGTCCAGCCAATGCTGCCTCGGGCGGGACCCAAATTTAGGCCCATGTGAATGATGGAGTCAGCGTCAGCAAGGAGCCCATGGCCATAAAGATGCAGGTGCCACTCGCGCGCTTTCTTGTTGATCTCAGCAATTCCATACCGGGCTCTGATGTCTACGTTGGGTACTCGATTAAGTCTGGTAAGGCCACTCATCCAGCACAACACCCTAGTCTCCATAGTAGCAAGTAGGCGGTCGACAACCTTCATTGTTGGCCTGCACCCAGCCCCTTACAGTGCGACAAGCCAGACGATGGTTCGATAAATCTTTGACTTAAGTTCATCGGTCACACAGCACACTTGTTATTGAGCGCCACTTCAGCCAGGCGGCATTGACGCATGCAACTGTCTCATGGCACAAGTCTCCATCAGCAGAGATCACAGACCCAAGATATTTAAACTACTCAGCTCGAGGAAGACTGATGCCATCGACAATGATTGTGCCTTCCTCAGTCGGGTCTGTCGTTAAGTACTCAGTCTTCTTCAGGTTCAATTGGAGGCCATGTTGTGCAAGGCGACTACACCTTATCTGGATGAGCTGCTGCAGGTTGATCTTGTCAGTGGAGGCGAGGAGCACATCATCAGCATACAGTAACATATATGGTACAAAATAATTAATATATTTAATTAAACAATAACATTTTTGTTCAAGAGTTGGGCTAGGTAAAGTTTACTTGTAGTCTACTTTAAGTTGTTTGGGGAATTCATTAGCCCATGGGAGATTGCAACTTCACATACAGAGCAATTTTTTTAAGCTTTTATTCTGGACAAAAGTTATGCCAAAAATACAGTAATTAAAGTATCATAATTGATTGATTCTATATTACAAATTTAAATATAGTGGTTTCTATATCAATTAACTATAAATATTTATATTTAAATGATAAACATAATTTCTTTCAATTGAATATTAATTTGAAATTGCTTGGTTATATGTAAGTCTCAGAAATTATACAATTTTAATTTCATTATTTTTAATTATCCAAAATTTATGACTTAAAATCATTAATTAAACCATCACTTATGAATACAATTAAAAATCAAAAGTTGTTACTTAATCTATTTATAAGAAAAACAAAAAAATATAATTTATCTCAAAAATAATTATCTATAGTTCTAATTTTTACTTTCCTGGCTGTTAAATATAACAGAGGGAAAGTATAGCAATTGGTCAAAAAATGACACCTCAAGATTTTTAGATTTAGGACACTTTGAAACGTCAAGAAATGCAAAAAAATTGGGGGTAATTTCTGTATGTATGGATGTGTGTGGGGGGCACAATTTTGTTCATCCTGTTTGAAGCTTAATAACTCCTGTGCTTTTCTTCTAAAAAAACTGAAATTTTGCAAAAGGTTTGTGTATTAGGGGGACTGATGCTATTAAATTTTGGCGATTAAAGGTTAAGTTAAGGCAGGGCCTGTTTTGGCAGGTGTGCAGTGCAGTAGATGCATGCATGCAGGCAGCCAAATTCCTAGGGTGGCTGTGATAATGCACTTTAAAAAATAAAATTCAAATATAATTTAATATTTTAATATAGTGGTCAGCAATGAAATGTATTGATGTTTGCATGATGACTGATGACATAGCTCTACAGTTTATGAATATAAATAACCAAGCTTTATTTATATTGATTAAGTTTAAAGTTATACTTACATAACTCATTGTGAATGGTTGCATTAAATAATATAGGTACAAGATTTTATGTTTATGCTTAATTTTCATTGTGAATGGGCCTTTATTCCCATTACCATTAATCTTTAACAGATATTTGTTTTAATTGTTGATGGAACAAAAGAAAGAGATGTGCACAAATATTATTAATTCAAATATTCATATTTAAATTAATTTTTTTATATATACATTTATATTGTATGCTAAATGTTATTGTATGCTTATATATGCATTTATATTGTAGGCTAAATAAGAAAAATTTCTTTAAATGAATTTCATTTTAATTTGCACATCCTAAAGCTACACGCCAACCAAATGCCAAAAATGGTTATATTAGTTAGCTTCTATACACTGGAAGAGGAGATTGGACTGGAGGTCCGGATAGCGTAACTGGCAACGCATCTGCACGGTAAGCAGGAGTTGTGGGTTCGAGTCCCGCTCTGGGCCAATTTTTTCTCCCAGCAGTTCTAAATTATTTAAAATTAATTTATTTATTTATAATTATTAATGTTAATAAGAGATGGCGCCTAACGCTTACTTCTAAAGCCAAATTGGTTACGTAATTCATTTAATAATTAGCCTTATACTAGCCCGATTGATTTTCAGCATTCGGTTGGTGTGTAGCTTTATTATACAGTAGAGCCTCGATTATCCGACCCCTCGGTTAACCGACCGTCCTAGTCGGCAAATTACAAATGTCCGCTATTGATGTGGCGCTACAATATTTGGCTATGTCTTGGCTACTTTAATATTATTTTTACGTGTTTTAGCTGGCAACACTCATTCGACCATGAAAGGGAGCCAGTATTTAAACGAGGCTTAATTTTCTAATTTTTAACGATACAATAGCGATGATTATTATTTAAAAAAATTTTTGTTAGGCTTAACATCGATGAAAATTCAACGCGAAGTAGGTTAATAGCGATATACTAATATACTAATTACATGGGATATAATAATATACTACACTAATAATGGATTTTTTCATACTTTTCGGTTATCCGCCCTTTCAATTATCCGACCAACCTCAGTCCCCAATTAGGTCGGATAATCGAGGCTCTACTGTATATCGGGTTTAGCGATGTTTGTATATTGCACATCCTATTTTATGGCAATGCTAAAATATAACTTTGAACAAAGGCATCTGTTATCTACAGGGCGGCTTAATTTAAATAGAATTAAAATAAATATATATTAATTATTTTTATACAGTTTTTTTATACCTGTCAATTATATGAAACTGTCATAGAACATACCAGTAAGCTCACATGGGTTAGGTTAGGTTATGAATTTACTTGTGATCAGCACTGATAGGTGGCCAAATATTTGTAGTATGTAGGCAGCTAACAATCCAGCCCTGGGTTGAGAGGTGGAAAGATAATGGGGATCGTGTGTATCTAGTAGAGTTGAACTTAATGACAATTTTACTCATTATTGGCATTTACAATTTTTTTAAAACCCATAAAATGGCAAAAACCTTAATTTTGAGGGTAAAACCTCAAAATTAAGGTTTTTGCCATTTTATAATAGTTACAAGTATAAAAAATTTTTTAAATAAAATATGATAACAGATGGCACCACCAAATTTAAATGTTGCTGGGAAAATTGAGCAACTCATTGATGGTTTATTAGTATATGTTGAGTTATTGTATGCTATTATGTTCAATGATTTCTAGTTAGTATCATGTTCTATGTTGAAATTATGGAATTGTCAAAACAAATGCAAACTAAAGGATTCATTACTAATTTATTTATTATTTCAAATTTCACATGATGTGTATAATGTTTTCCTGTCAATTTACTTTATCAATATTCGTAATGCAGAGTATAGTTTTAATAAACTATAATGACTTAACAATATAATTATAAGAATTTAATGGAATTTAATTTATAAGTATCTTTGTACAATGTTGCTAATGAATAAATGATTGTTACCAATAATCAGTTCCTGAACTAATGAATAGATTTTCCTTTGGATATTATAAGTAAGCCTATTTTTGCTAAATAAAATCTTTTTGGAACTAGTTTCCTCTACACAAAAATTTTTCATGTGTAAGTAAAATTTTTAACTTGCCTGTTATTGTATGTTTAAATATTCCTGATTTCACAGATTTTACTTCAACACTGTTTACAGTAATTACATGTTGAAAATTACTGTTACTAGGTAACCAGCTAATAATTGCAGAAGTTGAAGTTACACCAGAAACTTTAACACAGCTGGGTGCGAGAGGTACATCTAAAATTAATCAGAATTTTTGAAATATGATTAAAATCAACATTAATAAATTAAATTAATCTAATTTTTAAATACCTCGGCCAATAACGATTGTGCAAGCTGCATCTCGAGAACATTTCCCAAATGAATTTACTGATCTTACACTTATCCTGTGTGGCTTAAATTTAAAGTAAATAACAATTTAAGAAATCTGAATCTGACTTTCTTTGTATATTTATTAAAAGGCTTACCTGAGATGAATCTACGCCCTCAATCAGTGCTCTAGTTTTTTCAGTTGCTTTAACTGATGCTTTTAACACACCATCCACATAAACATGATAAACACTTATTGATCCTGTAGACGATTCTGGGGGTAACCAACTAATCATAATACTTTTGTTTAATTGTCTTTCAAGAAGAAGTCGATGAGGTGGTGGCACTAAAAATTATAATTATGTAAAACATATATTCAAATAATATACATATTTCATAGTAAAATAATCATACCAATATTTTTAAAATAGAAAAATAATGTAATATACAATATCATTCAGAAGTAATAGTGCAATATGGCAAGAAGTAAACAAGATATTTTTTAAATATCAAACTGGCACTTTTCTATTAAATATCAATATGAAAATCTAAAATTATTGAGTAAGGATTTATTTTTGATTTTAATTAAAATTTAGCTATTAAATAATTCATGATAGATGACTATTAAAAGTATATTTCTAATTCAAAATTTAAATAATCTAGAAAGAGCAAACTTTGTGTGATTTGAATGATATATGTCATAAATGGTAATGTCCTTAAAACCCAATTTAACATATTCTTCTCTAGATTTTGTAAATCTTTATGATTATAAAATTTCTCTAATTATTAAATTGATTACCAAAGATGATACTGTTTACTTGCAACATCAAACTATTCCAATCAAGAAACAATTTATTACCCAAATTAAAATAAAATATTGTATGATGATTATTTTAAAAATACCAACCTGATCCTTCCCCTTCAAAATCAGAAAGATCATCTTCATCTAATTCTTCAATATCTTCTAAGTCAATGTAATCATTCATTCTATGAAAATCCTCTAGAATAATCATTCATAATAAATATAAAAATTATTATAATAAGATAATAAAGGTCTAAAAATTTTATATTTTTACAATAATTACATAAATATAACACATTTTTCTTACCAGGTAATAAAACATATCTACTATTATTTTCAACATCTCTATCAAAGATATAAGAAAGACTATTGTCTTCTCCAACTGTACCATAGAGAAGAGCAGCTTGAAAATCAAGAAGATCCTCCCCTTAAAATAAAATATAGCATAAATTAAATTTATTCTGAAGTTTTACAATGATAAATTCTTAATTATAGCTCATCATTAAATTAAATTTATTTCATTTAATGAAAGATTATGAATTTACCTGTTAATCGTTCAACAAAGTTTGAAGGAACTAAACCTTTTTTGCCATCTAAGAGTTCACCATTAAAAAATCCATCCTAAAAATACAAATATAAATGTTAAAATAATAAAATTTTAAATATTAAAAATAAGCATGTTCACAAATAATTAAAAAACATTAATTATAATTACAATCTAAGATATGTACTTTACCAGAAAACATAGTAGTTGTTAAATTTATTTTCAATACATTCAAATTTTGACAAATTAACATTTAATGAGCAAAAATTATTGTGACATCATCACAACACTAGGCTACAATTTTTAATCAGATATACAGAAGCAAGACACTACTAATTTGAGATCGAAAAGTGTCAAACTTTTCCTGATAACAATAGAGTCATGCCGATCAGCTACATAACTATGTTCAGGGAAAATTTTTGATTTTTGAAATTATGTCACTTCCAGTCTAGATCAGAAGTTCATATATAATTAATCAGGGCCTCTTATCACTAAGATTTCAATATGTGGTCTCAACTTTCATCTATTTAACAGAGTTCTCAAGATGGAAGAAGGAGAGACAGACAGACAGATGGAAGACAGTAAGAATTTATAGGTCTACAATTTTTTTAAATTGCAGCCAAACAATGTGTATTTAAATAAAGATCCATTACAGAATAACCATTTTAAAAAACTGCAAATAAATATAACACAGTAGCCAATAGTTGTAATGCAGATTCGGATATATCATGGTTTTTTTTTTTTGGTTCCCCAATTTTTAAAAGCACAACAGATGGACAGATCAATTATCATTCATGTTTCCTTTTGATATTAAAAGTTGTTTATTTATTGGTTTTAAGTACTGTCTCCTCATTTACAAGCTTTTGTGAATTCAAAATTTCACATTGGTTTTATGCTGTCATCATTAAATATTTTAATAAGATAAATTAAGCGTAGTTTTTATAAAAACTGTTTTTTTGGACAACTATGATGATTAATATAAATGCTAATATTACTGTAAATAACAAAACTAATTTAATAAAATAATTCAATAAAAATAGCATAAATTATGAAGTTATTTATTGGTTTTAAGTACTGTCTCCTCATTTACAAGCTTTTGTGAATTCAAAATTTCACATTGGTTTTATGCTGTCATCATTAAATATTTTAATAAGATAAATTAAGCGTAGTTTTTATAAAAACTGTTTTTTTGGACAACTATGATGATTAATATAAATGCTAATATTACTGTAAATAACAAAACTAATTTAATAAAATAATTCAATAAAAATAGCATAAATTATGAAGTTATTTACTTTAGGTTTCCTTTTTATAATTAAAATTACTATTTTTCATTTTTTTTATTATATGAAAATAAAAATAAAAAATGTTGATATTAAAGTAAAAAATATATAAACAATTCAAAAAAATTGGAAATTAAATATTTCATTTAATATATTAAAAAAAAAATTTCTTACCTCATCCATTTTTCCATAAACAACTAGAAAATCACCAGAATTAAGATGTAATTCAGCTTCAGGATTTTCATTTGGAGATTGTTTTAAAGGATCATAAGTATAACGAGCAATATATATTTTGCAATGGCCTTTACCAGGTAAATATATAGTATCAACTGAATTATCATCTAAAAATTCTTCTAATGATTCTATAATAATAATGTTTAAAGAAGTTATGTTTGTAAAAATAATTATCTTGATTATTTAATAAAAACAGGATAAATAAAACACAAAACCTCTTTCTTTAGTTTTCTTGAAAGAGCCTATTTCAGGTAAAGATGATAAGATGGCAGAAGATGATCCTTTAAAAAAATAACAAGTTTAAAACTTTAGCATTTTGTTTAAATGTAGTAAAATAAAAAATAATAAATTCATCATAAAAATAAATTTTTAACAATTCAAACAATAATAATTGCAAGATATTTAAAAATATATTTACATCTACTATAAATTCCTGTAAATAACTAGCGTTAATAGTCAATTTGAAGTGGGCGCAGGTTATGCTACAATTTTTTGTACATCAAATCACACTAATGTTATTAAACAAACCTATTTGAACATGTATCTTAAAAGCTGATAAATTTGCACTAATTTTCCCTCTATATAATAGATCTAAAAAAACTACTGTCAATTTTACCTTACATTAGTTATTTACAGCAAATAATGGCTAAGCAATCTACTCTTGAACCTTAAGATATTATAGTCATCGGATATAAACAAGAATTTTTTTCTATTTAATTTTTTAGAGTTTATTTTAACATTTATTATAATTATATATTTAATTAATATTATCTGATAAGAAAAACATAAAGAAAACAAAACAATAAAAAATTTGTTTCTTTATTGCCCATTTTGTACTTTTGACATTTAATGCACTTTAAGTGATTCTGTCTGAAATATTCCATTTTTTCTGTTTCACTTATTTTATAACTTTTATATCAACAATGAATTGCTAACAGAAACAAAATTGAAGAAATATAGAATATTTGAGACTGTATCTTCAAAATTGTGTACCAGTTAAGTGTCATGATTTCATCAGCATTTCAGAGGTGTGAAATATACAATGGTGTAGGTTATATAAAAACTTTTTTTTGCATTCTAACAATTTTTTACAAGGTATACACCAGTTAGGATTATATACTGAAAATCATGATAATTATATAATATTTTTTATGCAATCTATATGCACCATTTATGCATTTAAATATTTGACAAATCTTATCATATATGATTTAAATGAGAATTTGACCATAAAAGTTTTAGTGTGCAATAATAATAATACTGTAATTGGATATATTGTAATTGGAATATATTAAATACTTATTCATTTAAAATTCTTTGATTATTAATGCATAATTTAATTCCTTTTTTATGATTTCTTAATTCAAATATAAGTAATAACATTTTATTAACCTTTTATTAGCAGTCCAATAATAAAGAAAATATAAGCATTTTTATTAATGCTTTAATAGATCAGACTAATGCACAGTAATGGAATATGTGTATCCTATTTTGTTATTGTACATTATATTTTTACATAAAATTTAAATAATTTGCTATTAACACTAGAATATTTCATATTGCTATTGATATTACATCACACATATTGACATCTACAAGAATTTTTTTCAAGATGAAACAAACCAAAATATTTTTCTCTATAATATAGTCATTTTCATACTATTTATCAACAACAGAAAATTTAAGTTGTTTAAAATAATGTGTGCAGACTAAACATATAATTAAAAACTCACCAAAAATTTTGTTTAAAATTATGGCTATGAAATATTTGAATTAAAATTGAACTAAAAAATTTATATGGTTAATATATATATTATTAAACTTTATTTAAAATAAATGATAATGAAATGTGTACATACCTATATTAGCTCTTTTCTTATCTAGTTCTGCAAGTATTTTATTATCTTGTTCTAATTTTTCCATTAGCTTATCTAATTCTTTTATTGTAGCTGATGGTTCTAAATTACAACATACAAAAAATATTTTAACAATTTTGTTTTAGTATTAACTATATTAAATTTTTAGTTTTATTATTTTATATTCTTGTATTTATTATAATATTTATTTTAATGTATTTGTTTTTATTCAAAATATGCATCTAAATCTTTTCTTCTTAAAGCAATCATTTTTCCATTTTTTTTTAATATAATAGATTTAAAGTATGATAGATATTATTGTATTACCTATATATCACAGAACTGCTTATTTTAAAAGAATCAAAATTATTTTGATTACAAAATATTTTCAATTTAATATTAATTATTAACTATTTTAAATCTTAAAAATACAAAAGGATTTTCAAGTTGAACAAATTATTATTTTATATATGATATAACAGCAACTTTCTAACACTTTAAGCAATTTAAAAAATATTATATATATTATATAAAATTTTAACAATTATTTTGTAATTTATAACTACTGTTTCTCAAATAATTTAAATAATTTAATAAAATTCAATAATAACTTATTTTTTTAAATATTTTGTTACATTTTACTTATTAATTTTAAATTTATAAAATTAAAACAAAGACTTAAGTTAGTAAATTATCCTGAGTACATATTATACATAAAATACGTTATATGAAAAAAGCAAATATTTAAAATTATTAATATAAAAATTTCATTCCCATGATTAAATCTCCACATTAAAATTTCATATGAATAAAAAACATTATTTTACACTACTATCAATTTGTCAAATTTTGTTAAATTATACTGCTGTCAACCATTTTTGATATTATCGATATTTTTGATTTTTAAAATTTTGCAAAGAAATCAATTTTGATATGCCAAAAGCACAGAATTATTCAATTCTTAGCATCTAAAAATACCTAAATTTATAAAAAATAAGACAAAGAATTAAAAATCAATTATGAAGCTACAACTTATAAAAGACTATGAGAATTACATATTTAAATATTCATTGCTTTTAAGCATATATAAATATTATTGCTTTTGTAAAGTTTACATTTCTCATTATTCTTAGTACTTTTGGATTCCTATAACTATCTTCAGAAATGGGTTTTAGAAACCAGTGTCAGGAATAAGAACTCCAGAAGAGTAGTGAATAAATCTGATAGTATCTGAGTTAGTAGTGGAGTTACTTTTTTGTGCTAAGTTACAATTTAAGTTAAAATAATTATTTTATAAAACTGAAGGTAATTATTATTCATCAGATAAAAGAAATCATTTTATTTATTTACCACTATAAAACAGATTAAAGAAATAAAACTGAATATGAACACTTATACACCAGCTAGAAGATTAATTAACAGATACATCGTAGAGTTTCTACAATGAAACCTATAATATCGAGCCATAAATAAGAAAATATTGAAATTTACTAAAACAAAAGCTCGTGTATATTTATATATTCATTTTAATTTGTTGTTTCAATTATTTTAAACTGGACTTTTTAAAAGAAAAAGCATTTTCTGAAAATAAATGAAAATTTTCACACTAAGCATTTAGTGCAATAAAATATTGATAACTGTAATAAATTAAATTTATTTTTATATCAAGATCTAATAAAACGAATGATTTGAGAAAGAGAGAAGAGAAATAATAATTTAAACTTTTCTGTATCATGATATATCATAGATGAATAACTCATTAAGATTCTGAAAATAGTCCAAAACAATTAAATTTTCAAAGCTCATTTTTTAATAATAAGAGTGAATAATACTTTTTACACATTATTCATGAACTATTAGTGTATTTAATTTATATGTTTCTATAAGAAACATTGCAGTAGAGAACAAAATTTTGATATGTTTAAAAAATTAATTTCAAAAATTATTAATCAGACTA
Organism: Centruroides sculpturatus; assembly: GCF_000671375.1. NCBI lineage: Eukaryota > Metazoa > Arthropoda > Arachnida > Scorpiones > Buthidae > Centruroides > Centruroides sculpturatus. Next base: position 1,091,266 of record NW_019384394.1, read on the forward strand.
TCCAATAAAGATATCGTTACTCATATAGTTTCAATTTATTTACATCTTAAAGGAGGCTCAAAATTAACAGATTAATATGTGCAGGATTAATAAAAATGCAAATAGTAAAAACATCATTCATAATATATTGATACTATATTAAAAAATTAATATTAATGAGAAATATAAATATAAACTGCTTTTTCAGGTAGTCAAAATTTTTATTAAAAAAACTGCTTTCAGCCTGTCTTAGGCCAGCTTCAATCATAAAATGTTTGAAAAATGAAATAATGAAAAATATGCTGCCAAAAGGTTTACTCAATTTGCTAATATTAGTGAATTATGAATGTTTATTTTTGCAACATAAACATAACTGACATAAGTTTAATTTTAACTACTTGTACAGCATTTATGAAATATGAGGGAATTTAAAAAGTATTTGTTTATGTTTTTCAATTATCACAATTTTAATTTCAAGAAAAAGAATTATAATTTTAAATAAGTAAAATTTACAACATATTTAATAATGTGTATCCAAAGAATAGATATGTACAGTACAATTACTTTAATCTTTTATAACCAGAAAATATATATCCAACTTCAATTCATATAAAGGAAATGTTCCATATGCCACTACATTTGTCAATTTTTGCAATCACTATTAATAATATGAAAACAATCAATAAATGAATGTAATTATAAATAAATATTCAATATTTCAATTAGAAATTATATTTTATGTGATCAATATAAATACTTACTTATAGTTTTACTCTGAGAAACTTCTTCAGTTTGAGTACTACTGTCTTCTCTAACTTGTGATTTTAATCTTGTTATGTTAGCTGGTGGAACAGGAGAGCCTAAAGTATTTAATTTGATTAATTTAATTCATATTTATAAAGAAGAAATTTTTAATCATTAAATAAACTCACCAACAGTAGTACGAGATTTCTCTAATTCTAACAACATACGGTTATCTTGTTCAATACGTGCTAAAATGTTATTAATTTCATTTGATGTTGTTTTGAAGAGAGCAGCTGATGTGGGTGAAGTATTAGTTATTCTTGCTATTGTACTACTTATTGACTGTGTAACTGAAAAGTATATATAATAAAATAAAAAATTTAGTAAATATTATAAAAATATGACTCTACTTATTAAAAGTATTATATACTTATTTAAGATAGACCACCTTTTAAATTATTAATCAATATTTTTATGCAGATATATCAAATGATGAATAAAAATCATAAGATATATACATATTGAATAAATAGATTTTGATAAACAATTTAATCAAAACTCATTCACAATTTGACATGATATCTCTTTTTTTAATTAAATTTCTTATGACTGCTGATATTCATGATATCTCTTATATTGTAGTTTTGAAATTTCACCAGTTTCCCACTATAACAAATGCTATATTGTAATATTATAGATGATACTGAAAAAAAAATCTTAGAAACATTTGTAAAATTTAAATACAGCAAAATCTCAAACTTTAAATGAATAACTTCAAACACGTCAGAGTTTGAACACCAAATACAACAAAAATTTGCTTCAGAGTTCCAATTGCACAAAAAATGAAATGTTCACAGAAGTGCAAAATAAGCTTCTGAACAAAGAATATAATCTCAAATTAGTAATAGTGTGTTAAAATTCACAAGTATTATAATTAAATAACACATTATGTAAAATAACAACTGTTAAAAATAAGCAAAATCTTCCTGTTCAATCAAGTATAACCTTTACTTATTAATCATGGCAACCAAGAAGTGTATGGAAGCAACAAAGTCTAACTAGTAAGAGAAAGGCTTGAAAAAGGCTAAGATGAAAAAGGAACCAGATCCGTCACACCTGTACTGCTTTCAAGCTTCGTTATCACGAAGTTTGAAGTACAGTACTGGTGTGACAGATCTGGTGGCCATGTTTAAGATACCAAAGTTGATGGTGTGCAACTAGTAAATGCAATTTTCATTTTATTATACAGTATTTGTGTATTTTATTTATTGTATTTGTGTTTTAATTTATTATTAGGGCATATAATTGTGTTATTTTTATTTTAAATTATGTGTATTTGCTGTTTTGACTTTATCAAGATGGGTATTGTTTAGGATCTATGAATGAATTAATTAAATTTACATTATTTATAATGGGAAAAATTGCTTCGGATTTCAAACAACCTCCTGGATGAATTAAATTCAAAGTACAAGGCAGCACTTATAGTGGTTTGATTATTTTATTCATTTTAATTAGATTAATAAATTTTTAATCATTTGAAATTTATTTGCATACTTCTCTGCTTTCTTGAAGACCAAAATCAAAAATATCTCTTTTAATCCCAAGTACTTTTGGGATGCATGCTCTTTAGGAGTGTCAATGCTGTGACAGACATGTAAATTGGATTCTGTCATAACACTTTTTGTAATATTTTCTAATTGTTTTTTAAATAATTTCCCAATACATTAATGAAGTGATATAAGTACTCTAGTATAATATACATAAAACCTAGAATGTAAAATACCCTACTATAAATTTTATTTTTAATCTAAATTTTTATTAGGATACATACCTAAAGAATTTATATCATTAAATTTAGAATAAACTTCAGATGTAGATCCAAGAGATGAACATAGACTACCTCCTATTGATGAAAACAATGGCAATTGAGTTGAAGTAAATAATGTGTCTGATGTAGGCAATATCATATCAATATTCTGTTCAACATGGCTGCGTTTTTCTCCTGGGGTCTAAAACACATAAATTATTACATTGTCCATTTCTACATTTAAACTGACTGGGGTGACATGTTTCTAAATTACAATAAATTCATTAAAATTTTAAGAATTATAATTTATGATTTAATGTATGATAAAAAAAAATAATACAAAAGCAATTAAGAAAACTTTATATGTATGTGTAGTTAATAAAAATAACCTTGATACTTTTTTACTGAAATTTTGTTTCAGAAAATAATCAGCATATACAAGAAAATAATCAGCTTGTATTTATGTCAATTGAAAATTTTAAAATGATTACAAATTCAAGCTTCTAGTATTTTTNGATCTGGTGGCCATGTTTAAGATACCAAAGTTGATGGTGTGCAACTAGTAAATGCAATTTTCATTTTATTATACAGTATTTGTGTATTTTATTTATTGTATTTGTGTTTTAATTTATTATTAGGGCATATAATTGTGTTATTTTTATTTTAAATTATGTGTATTTGCTGTTTTGACTTTATCAAGATGGGTATTGTTTAGGATCTATGAATGAATTAATTAAATTTACATTATTTATAATGGGAAAAATTGCTTCGGATTTCAAACAACCTCCTGGATGAATTAAATTCAAAGTACAAGGCAGCACTTATAGTGGTTTGATTATTTTATTCATTTTAATTAGATTAATAAATTTTTAATCATTTGAAATTTATTTGCATACTTCTCTGCTTTCTTGAAGACCAAAATCAAAAATATCTCTTTTAATCCCAAGTACTTTTGGGATGCATGCTCTTTAGGAGTGTCAATGCTGTGACAGACATGTAAATTGGATTCTGTCATAACACTTTTTGTAATATTTTCTAATTGTTTTTTAAATAATTTCCCAATACATTAATGAAGTGATATAAGTACTCTAGTATAATATACATAAAACCTAGAATGTAAAATACCCTACTATAAATTTTATTTTTAATCTAAATTTTTATTAGGATACATACCTAAAGAATTTATATCATTAAATTTAGAATAAACTTCAGATGTAGATCCAAGAGATGAACATAGACTACCTCCTATTGATGAAAACAATGGCAATTGAGTTGAAGTAAATAATGTGTCTGATGTAGGCAATATCATATCAATATTCTGTTCAACATGGCTGCGTTTTTCTCCTGGGGTCTAAAACACATAAATTATTACAATAAATTAATTAAAATTTTAAATATAAGATGTTAAAAAATAATATAATATACCAGTAAGTTTATTCATTATTCATAATTAAATATTCAACTTATTATCATAAAGTTATTTCATTTCATAAAATGAATTAATAATGTAATTCAAATTTTAAAAAACTAATTTAAAAAAACATTAAAAATTTATATTTGTCAGTAAAGAACTAAAGGTAACTGTTAAATAACTGTTTCCATAAAGGGATAAGCCTATTAAAAAACAGTTATTCAAATAATTATTAAAATACTATCATACAGAACAAGAAATCTCAGGAACATAATTTGAGTAAATATAACAAAAATAAACATTTTTTGAAAAATAATCAGTTTGAAGTATAAAAGATACATTAATAAACAAATTTACCCAAGAATTTTAATTTAGTTGTAAAATTCTGAATTTTAAATCTTTCTTAAATATTAAATATTATATTAAATATTATTTCTTAAATCTTAAATATTTTAAGATTTAAAAGATTTTTAAAAAATTCTTATGAAGAATTGACACTAAATTCAAATTCTTTTTTTTTCTTTTGTTAATTTTTTTTTGTTCTTTATTGTCAGAATAATGAAAGTATTTTATGATTTAACTCTTTCTGTAGATAGATTAAAGTTCTTAAAGTGAAATGAAGTTTAAAAAATTTGCTAAATTTCTTAATGTTAAGCTATTATACAATATTTTTATTTTGTATATTTTAAACTTATCAGTTAAAATAAAATTAAACAAAGATCTAATTCAAATATGACCTCCTAAGAATATGACAAGTATGTTCCAAGTGACAGTCAGGAGGAGGAGGAGTGTTAAAATTACATATTAATAAATTAGAAGAAAAATTCACCAAGATAAAGTTTATGGAAAAAATCCATCAGAGATGTTCTGAGCACAGAATTCAGAAGATGATATGCTAGGATAAAGTTGTCTGATATAAAATTTCAGATAATTTTGTAAGGGGATTAGTTGATTAAGAAGTTATGAAGTTAGACAATTTATTGCAAATTGGGCTCTTTTTTATGATAATTTCAACTTAAAATTAAATCTTCCAACTAGTGTAATTTTATTATAGAGCTGCCAAAGAAAAGGCTCATACAAAATGACAAATATTTTAGGTATGCTCATGAATCCCTATCAGGATTCTATATCACATATAGAATTCTGATAGATATATAGTGTTATGAATTATATCAATCTTTATATAGCATATTTAATCAAACAAGTAGATTAATTTAAGTTTTCTGTTCTATAAAAGTACTTTAAAAGAATCTTCTGTAGATAAATATACATAACAAGTTAAATTTATTTATTTTTGTTATATATATAATAAAAATAAATATACATATTATATATATGTTTGTGTAAGGCTGACAATTATAAGTAAAACAGATAGATTCAAAATTATTCAGGAGTCTATTTTACTATTTTACTTTTAAAAATATGACAAGTTTTTTTTATAAACTTAATGAACTCTTTTTTTAAAATATAGTTTTCAGATTTTAAGATTTTGTCAATTTCATTTTGTACACTGATTTACACGGTAGATATGTTCCTAGAAAAATTGTGCAAACCAAAACCATATAAAATGAGATACTGAATTCATACAAAATAGAAGGATACATTCAATTAAACTGTAAACTGTGTAAATCAATCTAAAGAAAGCAAGGGAAAGTCAAGGATATGTTCTTTACAACCACATAAAATGAGATAAGGATTAAAGGGAAAAAAAGGATGAGTTCATTAATTTTTAAAGGCAATTTAATGCTTATATGTACAGTACTTTTTAATTTATCTTTGAAAATCAAAAACATAAACATTAATTAACATCGAGTATGGTATAAAAAAAATAAGTAAAAAAACAAACACATATTAACAATGTTGCGTATAAATAAAAACAATAAAAGAATTTAAACTTAAATAACCTTCATAATAACTACAATTTAAAAAATAGAAATAAAAATCAGCCTTAATACTTCTTCAGAGCTTTGTAAAGCTAGAATTCTCCTTTTCTTTGGTAGGGCTGGTATAACATCACTATCCAAGTCACTAACAGAAAATTCATCAATGTTTTCCATAGGTACTGCTTCACTAACTAAGATGTTGGCTACATTTTCCACTTCGTTAATAAAAATTGATTTACTTTTAGATGGTACGAAATCAGTGATCAGCATTTGCTTACTTTGGCAGGTATTCTTATAAATTTCTTCATTTTGACTGAGCTCATTTTTTAGTGTTCTTTTAAATTTCAATGCTATCTCAGTATCAGGATCTCTGTCCAAAAAATAAGCTTGCAGTTCTCTATCTAGTCGAAGTCCTTCAAAAATTACTTTGCTGGTAAATTTTTTCAGCTGCATTATTGTCATCATCAGAACTACTATCTTTAGTATTTTTGGGAACTTGATGTAGTACTAAGTCCACAAGAACCACATCTGAAACTTCCTCATCCTCAAATAACTCTTCAATATCTGGAATATCGAAATCATTAAATCCTTCACCTCCAATAGAATGAGATATATCTATGATATTGGCATAAACATTTTCAGTTGAATTCATGTTTTTTTCAACTATTACTTCAGGCTATATGACTTTCCAGAAAGAATTTAATGTTGACATTTTTATTTTGGCAATGGCTGATGCTACATTTGTTACACAATTTAAAATTGTAAAATTTTTCCACACTTCAGGTAGAGTAAGTGAAGGATTTTCATCCAAATTTTTCAAAACATCTGAAAAGGTTCGTCTAATGTAGTAAGCCTTAAACACAGAAATTATTTCCTGATCTTGAGGTTGAATTAACGAAATTGTATTGGGAGGCAAAAACTCAATTTGTACATTTGCATGTTGCAAGTCTATTGGATGACTTGGTGAATTGTTTAGAAGCAATAGAACTTTGAACTCAAGGTTTTTTCTTGTAAATAACTTTTTATTTCAGGTACAAAACAATTATAGAACCAATCTTCAAATATTGTGCATGTCATCCAGGCTTTTTTGTATTGAAATGCCAATACACAGGTAGTTTTTCCAAATCCTTTTGTTTCATTGCACACAGTCTTTGAGATCTATTAATCAATAAAGGTTTCAAAACACAATTGCCTGACACATTACTACAAAGAAGTAAAGTCACCCTATGCTTGGCTGCTTTAAATCCCCTGGCTGATCTCTCAGATTTTGACAAATAAGTTCTTCTGAGCATTTTCTTCCAAAATAAGCCAGTCTCATTGGCATTAAATACCTGGTCAGGAACATAAGAGTTTTCTTCAATAATTTTTTTCAGTTTTGCCAGATATTCTTTTGCCGATTTTTTATCACCAGAAGCAATTTCACCTTTAAGTTGAATGTTATGTAGATTGTATCATTTTTTGAAGTTTTTAAACCATTCTTTGCTTGCACTAAATTCTATAATGGATGGAGTTTGTTGCTTTTCTTTTAGAGAGCTAAAAAGATTAATCGCTTTGTGTCTTATCAAATTAGAATCCACTGGTACTTTTTCTTACTATTATCCTCTATCCAAATTACTAAAGCTTTTTCTACTGCTTCTATTAAATCATCTCATTTATATGTAGAAAATTTTGTGCCTACAGTAGTTTCACTGGCTACACTCTTTCAAATAGAATCTTCCATTTGCTTTATTGTCCTAACTGTCACATCATTCTTTTCTTTTCCAAACTAATTGTTTGTCTTTGCTCGGGAATCTTTTTTTCTTTCTGTTGATATTATAGGGCTATAAAAATATTAAAATAGTATTACGAAATAAACTATTAAAAATACAAACTCTTTTCACCTGTTATTTAAATTCACTTCAGTGTTTTCTTTCTTATTCTTCTTAACAGGAACTGTCCAGACCCGAGATAACTCAGGCTAATTTAAATAATTGTATGTAACATTTCATTGCTCAAAATAATTCAAACAATGCTTATTTACATTCTATTGAATGTTGTTTATGACCTCAGCAAGTTTCATAATTTTACACCCAATAGAAGTTTATGTTTTGGACCATTTTTTTTTTCCTTATCTATAGAGATAGTGTACTGGATCGAAAAAATCGTGATGTATTTGAGTATTTATGGTAACTGATGCACATTGTCTAGAAACCTGTCTTCCCCTGAGATTTGTATGAGAATAACCCACAAATGGCTACCAACAGCTGTCTCAAAAACTTTGTTTGTTTTCATTTAAAAACCATGTAAAAGTGAAACCAAGCAAATTGAGTACCATGCAAATTGAGGGATAGGTGTACATATGCATGCAAAGAAAATCATTTATTGATTCATTTGTGCCAAAATTCATCCATTATTTATTTTTTATAATTTATTGTAATGTATTGACAATAAACCTAAAAGTATGAATTAGTGTTGCCACCTTTTGAAAATCGCTGACCCAGATGGCACATCAGGTTTGTTCGAACAGAAGTTCCTGATACATGCACAATGTCATTTTACAATGTAAAGAATAACATGCATGCTGGTTCTAAATCAGTTACAGTTAGGGACTAGGGACCTGTGTAGGAGTAACGTACATAACCTAAATTAAGAAAGAATGGGTACAGATAACTTAGCTCTATTGGATATTAGAGACGTGTACGATTGTACAGTACATGCAATAAATAAAAAAAAAAGTTTGACAGGTTGCGCGCCACATGTCAGCATAAACAGACTAACAAGGCAGAATTGCAGATGAGTTTCAGTGAGTGTGAGTTCTTTTACTGTTAAAATAGTGTAAATTTGTAACAATATTTGCAAGAACTTTGTTTCATCATAATTTCACAATTTATATGAAATTCCCGGACAAAATTAATAGTTCACCTGGACAATGAGTCAATTCCTGGACTGTCCGGGTGAAAACTGGATGGGTGGTAACACTAGTTTGAATAAACAAGGAAATATTTTCAAAACCATTGTAACTTAAATCACTTTATGACTATAACCTTACATATAATGATTTTCTATTTTGAATAATATCAAAATAGAAAAGAGAAATCAATTTCATACACACATACTATATTCTATAATCTTAACTTTATTACTAAATGACAAGAATAATTATAAGAAAAAATGTTGTTAAAAGTTTTTAGTACTTAACAGATGCATCTATTGTTCTTAGCTTTTAGAGAATACTTTAGTAATATAAAGTATTTCTGCTGAAGGTAGTATTATTTCACAACCAATTAAAAATTGTAATGCAACCCAATATTGAGTTCTAATCTATAGTTTAAGAAATGCTGATATAGTTAACACATTTTCAAATAATTAAATATTTTGTGTAAAAATTATTAATAATAATCATATTAAGGAATATCCTAAGTACTGATAAAAATTCATTTGCTATTTATAAGAATTTAGCATTATTTAATCCTCTATAAAGCAATGATGTCAATCTTACATATATATATATATACAGTGAAACCTCGGTATACGACCTTAATCCGTTCCTGGTGTTTGGACTTATACCGAATAGGACGTATACCAAACCAACCTTTTCCATAAGAAGTAATGTAAAAATGATTAATCCATTCTCATGTAAAAAAAATGGCTGGCTTTAAACACCTCGCTTTCCTGGCTAGTTTCTGCTTGATTTTTCATGAGATCAGCATGTATCCTTTTAACTTTCTCGCAAATAATTTCTTCCGATACGCTGTCGCCGGCACACTGTTTTTCAGTTATCCAAAGCAAAAGCAATTTCTCGACATGATCTAATGTCTTCGATCTCTGTTTAGAAATTGATTTAACCCCTTTCGCAACGTTAGCAAATTTAATAATGTCTTTATTTTTCACGATTGTCGATATCGTCGTTCTCGGAATACGGAATGCAACAGTTAAATCTCGTTAAATCTCGAACACGCGTGCCACCTTCATATTTCTCAACAATCTCTTTTTTCAGTTCCGTTGTGATTCTAGTCATTTTTTTATTTTTCTGTTGCCCTTTTGCAATTCATGATTAATAAAAATAATAAAATGTTACTTACAAATTAAAATCAGAAGAAATTTAACAAAGTTATAAACCGTAGCACCGCGAACGTCTAGTCTAGTGTAGTACACCGATAGTGCTACTTGTTCATAGATGGTGCGTATAATTGAATTAAGTCGTATACCGAGCAAAATTTGTTTCGTCCAAACAGGACGTATTCCGAATTGGACGTATTCTAAAGCAGACGTATACCGAGGTTCCACTGTATATATGTATATGTATATATATATATATATATATAGATTTTAAAGTATAAACTAACAAATTACATGTTAAATCCTTCTCACTGAAACTGAAAAGGTAGTGACTACATTATAATATTAGTTGTTACCTCTGCTGAATGACATCGTTGAGTCTGCCATGCATGTTTAATTTGTGCACGCTGCAAGGTTGCCATTTCCAGCACCAGTTCTTCATGCTGAACATTTTGAAGTTCACACTTTTTATGTAATTCTCTAACTTTTGACTGTAAAAAGTTTTAAATAATTTAAAATATAAATAATCTTAATTAAAAATCTAATATTAAATATATGAATCAAAATATTTTACAAAATCTTTATATATTATTTTCTTACATTTTCCTTCATATATACTTTAAAAATTTACTTTTGATTTTAACTTTTTGGAAAAACCCTACTTTCATTATCAGAAAAAACAGAGATTTGAAATACCTATAGTTTAACTGTATTTTATACAGAATACTAAAACAAAAGCTTTGCATCTTTCTAGCATTTTTTGCTTCTTTTACAGAAAAAATTATTGGCATTTCTTTACAAGTTAAATGTTTTTTCAGAAAAGTTTCCATATGAATAAAAATATAATACTGAAATGCTTTTGTATAATGGAAATGTATGAAAATCTTAAAGACATATTATGACTAATTACAAATAAAAAGTAATATTTCTATATATAANTGTTCAAGTCAAGAGCAGAAAAGCAACTTTATGATTTGGCATCGCAGACAACTTCCTGTAGTGCCCACCTCTAGCACTGCTTGAACATGAGTCTGTGATTTTAACTTTTTCTTTGGGATTAAAAAGACAGTTTTTTAAAAAATATGAATGAATCAAATGAGTAACGTCACACTATCGGAACCTGTAACCGGTGCTCTATGCATATACGTTAAATATCGCTTGACAAACGTTTTCGAGCGTTCTGTTCGCTCTTCTTCAGGTCAACTGAAAGAATTCCCCGCTTGAAAACGTTTGTCAAGCGATATTTAACGTATACGCATAGAGCACCAGTCACAGGTTCCGATAGTGTGACATTATTTTCATCCCGGTGCTGAGAATAGAATAGTTCCTGAATCAAATGAGCTATAAAATGACCAATTGCACATAACAACTAAAATCAATCTATAGATGGCATCCAGCATCTGCCAGAGATTTGATGGAAGAATTGGCTGATGATCATATTGAAGGTTTGTAGGAAATTTTGCATTGGTAATATAGGTCATTTTAATATGGTACACATTTCCATTATTTTTCAATCTTTTTATGTGATATTTAAATAATGTTGTGTCCTTTATTTCAATTTGTATATTTTTTTAACAACACTGAAGAGGGGTTGGAAACTTAAACCAACCCAAAATGCACTTATAGTTCAAACTTTTTCAAAGTAAAACCATAATTTCCTGACCAAAAAGCTGTGAGACTGTCTACCAATAAAAATTCTTTGGATTAAAAGGACGTTATACATAGAAATTGAATAAACAGCAACCAAACTATATTAAAAAGTAATATATTTATTCAAATCATCTATGTACTTTTTCCAAAAAATCATGGAAAAAAATTAGTGTGCGCTGTTTATTTGAAAAAAATTTAGTTATGCTACCTTCAACAAAACACGCAGTAACTGAAAATCCTGGGCACTTTTAGTTATTAAGCATTTTGCTTATTTTGTAGTGGCAAATTTTGTATATTAACTGAATGACTTAATTTTGTGGATAAAAATGAGTTTTATAAAAAAAAATTGTAAATGCTAATAATGAGTAAAATCTTCATTAAGTCCAATCCCACTCAAAATACAACAAATGACCCCCTTTATCTTCCCTTGTATTTTCTAAAATATAAATACATATTGTATGCTTATTTTCATATTTTAACATACTTTGAAATACTTAAAATTAATATTTTATTATAACTGCATTATGTATTTTATTACAAATTTCTATACATGTGAAAAACAGTGATAAGATTGCTATTGTATATTCGAATATAAATTTGAATATGCATATTCCCAATGGAAGTGCTATACTGTCAAATGCGGAACAGCTTTCATGGGGAAAATATTTGAATCATATAAAGCAGCCAGATTACAGGCATTTGCTTTACAGAGAACCAACCTCTCGTGCTTTAGCTCGTGGATGCTACACATCAAAATATCATACTATATAAAGCTAAAAAACTGGATTCTTTCTTGCTTTCTGTCACTGTATGCCAAAAATGGCCACTAGGGGTGCCCCTAGCTATTATTTAAATTAATTTAAATTAACAATATAAATTATTTTATATTTTAGTATGCTCTGATGCCTGCATTGGGCCTTTTGACTGGTCATATATAACTTCCAATGATTCTATTCATTAGCCGCTCATAGGGAGCGATTTGACTAAGTGGATTGTTTTAAGATTTAAAAAATAAAGAATATTCAATGTTATTTTTATGTACGTTTCTTTACAAAGCTGTATTTAATTATAACTATATTGATAGATTTTCAGGCATAAAATCTTTAGAATTTTTATCACTTTTAGATGTTAATAATTTTAAATATTATGGAAAACAATTTTCCTGAGTGAGTTTTAATTCTTTAAATTAAGTAAATTTTATGGAGAATTTTTTGATTTATGTAAATTACATAGTAAATTGCAATATTTATATTCATGTCCAGACCATATTGGCAAGTCACTCTTAGACATAAAACATTATAATTAATGGCAATCTGAACAAAGATGTACTAAAAGAATTATATGATTTAATATCATTAACTTTTACAGTACCATCTATGAGCGCTTCTGTTGAGCACAGTTTTTCAACCATGAAGCCAATTCATACATTTGCAAGGAACACTCAGTTAGAGGAAAGATTGTCATCACTAGCATTGCTTTCAATAGAAAAAGAGCTTATAAATACTTTGATGGAATCAACAACAAGTGATTTTTATGATAAAGTAATTAACGACTTTGCAGAAAAAAATTGCTGAACAGAGTTAGTTTATGTTTCATGTCAATACATCTATTTTAGAATTTAAATAAGTAAACTGTTTATTTTTGTCATTTCCAGTATTTGTTTAAAATTTTTATAGAAACAGAACTTCCCGATGATCAAATGTCACTGCACATTAATGAGTTACAGCTTGTGAAGTCACTACTGGCAGTGGACAGACTACAGATTATGATAGTTGGAAGTAAGGATGAAACAGGTTTGTTAGCAAGTTGGCATTATTGACCTATAGATGTTTGCATATCTCATTGAGATGCAAAAATGGTATTGATACACAATTACCCAGCTTCATCTCTACTGACAAAATTTAAGCATGAACATATGAGCCTGAACTGAAACAGTAATCCACCATCAAGGATCACCCTTTACCAAGAAACTTCACAAAGAGCCCAATCAGGTCAAACTCTTGTTGATTATTGTTTACAATATACAATGTGTCATCCTCAGTCATGCTATGCAGAAAGTCAAATCATCAATATACTGTACTACTGCAGTTTTTTGAGCATCATATTTGTCTACCATAGGAAGAAGTATTTCCAACTGATTAGCAGCATTTTTCCACATCTGTTGCACAACAACGTATGCTTTTATGTATCACATAAAGTATCCACCATGTAAAAATATGGCAATGGAAAACATCCTCATTAGCATGGATTCATGTTGGCTCTGGCAAATGAACTTAAGAAAAACATTTAAAAACACTGTGACTGAAGAGAACAATTGCTAGGCATACAATGAAGGCATTGGAGGATGGCTAGACAATCAGAAAGAGCTAAACACTTAGATTTTCCTGATATGGTTTATTATTAAATTTTTCCTGAGAAATTTCTATATAAGCTATACTATCTTGAAGAAAGAAGTTCATTATCTTGTTCAAGTCAAGAGCAGAAAAGCAACTTTATGATTTGGCATCGCAGACAACTTCCTGTAGTGCCCACCTCTAGCACTGCTTGAACATGAGTCTGTGATTTTAACTTTTTCTTTGGGATTAAAAAGACAGTTTTTTAAAAAATATGAATGAATCAAATGAGTAACGTCACACTATCGGAACCTGTAACCGGTGCTCTATGCATATACGTTAAATATCGCTTGACAAACGTTTTCGAGCGTTCTGTTCGCTCTTCTTCAGGTCAACTGAAAGAATTCCCCGCTTGAAAACGTTTGTCAAGCGATATTTAACGTATACGCATAGAGCACCAGTCACAGGTTCCGATAGTGTGACATTATTTTCATCCCGGTGCTGAGAATAGAATAGTTCCTGAATCAAATGAGCTATAAAATGACCAATTGCACATAACAACTAAAATCAATCTATAGATGGCATCCAGCATCTGCCAGAGATTTGATGGAAGAATTGGCTGATGATCATATTGAAGGTTTGTAGGAAATTTTGCATTGGTAATATAGGTCATTTTAATATGGTACACATTTCCATTATTTTTCATTCAATCCTATCAAGTATGTTATATATATATATATTTACATGACAATATATAATATAATAATATACTAGTAATTCATTCCTAGTATATTATTATATTAGTATATTGCTAATATAATACATATAAAACTTTATAAAATAAGTAAAAACCTTGTACTCTGGTAACTATGCTTTTCCAGTTAACTTTTATAAAAGGCTTTCATTTAAATGTTATGGTAATTAATTTTACATTAAATTTTTGAAAATCTAACATTCAATCTATAAGTGAAATAAAAGTTATTTGTTCATAATGATAAAGATATTTTTATTACAAATTTTATTAAAACTCAATAAAACTAATACAGGCTTCCTCTGACTTTTTCAAGTAACATTTAACTATTAAGGAGATAAATCTATTTTTATAGAAGAAATTGAACAGGCTTAAAATTCAAGAAAATTTTCTGTTCTTATGTAAAGCAATGTGTTTTCTTTTAAGATTAGTCACTATTAAATAATGTATATAAAAGATAAGTTACAAATATCACTTTTGTCATGTTAGAATAAAACATTTAAAGTAAACCATATTGCTAAAATATTCTCTAATTATTTAAAAATACACATATTATTATTCACTTACCTCTAAAGATTTTACAGTTTCAAGAGCTTGTTGCTTCTCTGATTCTGTACTTGATAACTTTACATTATCTTGTTGCTGTTTAAGTTCATTCAAGGCATCTGTATGTTGTTTTTCCAATTCCTTCCTCTTCTCAGCAGCTTCATGTAAATGCTTAAAAAATCAAAACTTAATTTTTATCATCAATATAAAATTTTAATTTTCATTAAAATTACTAAGTTATTTTTACATATTGAAATAAATTTATATATTTTAATCAAATATATGTTTATATGTAATGAAATTAATAATTTTTTAAACAAAAGTTGGGTAAAAGTGGGTTACAAGTTGGGTAAAAGTGCAACAGAGACGTATGTCCTCATCAAGCAAGTTTATGGGAATGATGCCCTATCCCACTCTCATGTTTTCAAGTGCGCATTTCAGGAATGGTCGGAAAGACCTTGAGGACGATGCTCACCCTGGATGACCTCAATCAGTTCGAACACCAGAAAATATCAAAAAAATCAGAGACCTGCTGTGATA
Organism: Centruroides sculpturatus; assembly: GCF_000671375.1. Lineage (NCBI taxonomy): Eukaryota > Metazoa > Arthropoda > Arachnida > Scorpiones > Buthidae > Centruroides > Centruroides sculpturatus. Next base: position 1,106,948 of record NW_019384394.1, read on the forward strand.
TGTCCATCGAATGTCTATTCAGATGATAGCAGAGACAACTGGTATCAATCTGGAGACAACTCATCTGGTTAGGCTTCAGTTTGCAGCAAGAGGAAGCTGGGTACTGCTGCACGACAATGCCCGCCCGCACACTGCAACTGTTGTGAAGGAGTTTTGGCCCAACGTGGCATTATGGAGTTGAACCACCCTCCATACTCACCAGATTTGTTGCCTTGTGACTATTTTTTGTTTCCGAAAATCAAGATCACATTGAAGGAATGAAGATTTGACGACCTGGAGAACATACAGCGCAATGTGACCAAGGAATTGAGAGCTGTCAGCGGAAGTGACTTTGCTGAGAGTTTCAAGAACTTGTGCAAGCATTGCGAGAAGTGCATTGCCCTCCAGGGAAATTACTTTGAAACATATTAAAAGGGTTTTTCATTATATGTTCTTTGTGTCCTTTTATTACCCCAGTCCTGGAATTTGATTGTCACACCTTGTATATAGTGACAAACCTGAGAAAACATCAGAAGAAACCAGAGAGTTGCTAACAAAAAGTGTAATGCTGCAGGAACTTGGGTATAGGCATTAAGCACATAAAGAAAATAAAGGCTGGATGGGTGGCAGTTGATATCCCCTGTTTGGAGGATGCATAGCATTTCAAAGAAGTCATCAGCAAAGTGCCTGGTCTGAACTCTAAAGTTGCAAATAAGAGAAAGCCTCTCATAAAAATTGCATCAATCCCAAAGTGTATAACTAAGGAAAACTTATTAAATTACATTTACAACCAGAATATATGCCTATACTCAAGTGGAATTTCTTCAGAAGGCGACTGTAAGGTTTGCTACACGACAGAAAGATGCTGACTGTATGTCATGGGTCTTGGAGCTTGCTCCTGATCTAAGGTGCATCATGCTAAAAGAAAAGAGGATTAACATCGAATGGAAATGTTGCCTAGTATACGATTATATCCCTGTGGTCCAATGCTATAAATGCCTTTCCTTTGGCCATTATGCTAGCAATTGTGAGGCCTCAGAGTGTACCTCTAGCCATGTGGGGGGCCCACCTTCTTAAGACATGCCTCAAAAAGGGAGAGACTCCAGTTTTCACCAATTGTAAAAAGGGTAAACATTCAAAGACTGATCACAACTCTATGAATAAAGATTGTCCGGTATACTTGCACATTAAAACTGAAAGACAGCGTCAATATGATTACACGACATAATCCCAACAGTTTTCCTGTTCTGTTTATTGCGCCCACAGGCCTGCTTTCTGTTGGAATCAACGATTGCGATGTTTTGTAATGTTCTGACATAATAAAAGGTTGGTGGCGCTCTTGACCCCTTGGGCAAGGTGATCTCGTTTCACTCTCCCCCTTTCTAGTGCTGACCTTCCATGAGTAAAGACTGTGTGTAATCTTTGTGCACTCTTTGTTCTTTTGTTACACAACCGGTTACATTAATCCAACTGCCTTTTTACTAATCTCTCCAAAAAGCAACATCCAGTCTAACAACACTTTTCCGGTGACCAATCTCACTTATTCCATGTCAGGAGGCTTGACAACCCTTATTATCTAAAATATTTGTATCTGTATCGCAGGGGTGTGCGGTCACATTTGATGACAGGAAAGCTGTGTTTTTGTAACAAGCCAACTTCCAGGGGCAATCAGTCAGTGATGGTCTAGGGTCCATTTTCGATAAGCCAGTAAAAACCGTAGACTTCTCTAAATGTATTTTTAATTAATAGATTATCTAACGCACTTAATAAATAAGCAAGTTCAATATAATTACCTCTGTTATATTAGATTTAATAGATTCTCTAGCCCTCTAAATGCCAATTCTCGCTTCGATAACATCTACTAATTAAAATATAATATATCTATTAGCCGTAACTATTTTGTTATAATTTTCAATATTTATTTTATATTGTGTACTAATGTTAAATTCTATTCTATTTTGATTTCCAAATTGCTTCAATTTTATGAAAGATTCGATGCAAGATTTAGGATTTTCATGTCTTTTGCCAGCTTTACTAAAATTATTTAAATCGTCAAAGCCAATCTCGTTCCACACACTAATTTTATTTGAAAATAGTAGGCAAGGTCAACAAAACAATTTTTGCATTTTTATGCATCCACAGAGCCATTTTATATCTTCAAATTTTTATTGAAGTGTTTATATTTAATTTAGACATTGGTCTTTCTCTTTTAATAATGTTTTCTTTTTCATTATAAAGTCTCCAGCCAAAACTTTTTAAAATGAATTTTCAATATCAATTACATTCTAAATTGCTAGCTATAATATAAGGACTAAAATTAAAAATAAAATTATGAAAACTTACTTGTTAAAATAAAATGTGTGAATGATATACAATTATACATACCTGGTACAAAATATTCGATTGTATGAATATAGTTTTGTGAAGAAACATACATAAAAATATAAGTTATTCTTTACTTTTTAAATATTAAAACAATCCACTTAGTTAAAAGTGCTACCTATCAGTGACTCGTGGATGGAATCAGAGATGATCTTGGTAGGTGTGCAGTGCATGCATGCGTGCCAAATCCCAAGGGTGCCGATACCGGTTAACATCAAATGCCTCTTTTGTCGTATCACTAGTATATCTCAAAGGACGCAACAAGGTTATTGTAAATTTTAAATATTTCTCATCATAGCTGTAAAAATCTAAATACGTTAAACTTAATAGATTGTCCGTCTTTTGTTTTCTAACTAATTCGTTTTAGGACCAGGTGTTGTCCATGAAAATTTCCAAAATTTACAACTTTTCGGTCACTCTTGTTGAACTGGAAAAATTTCTGTCTTTATTACATCTAATACAGTATTTCGAAGAAATCAGTCCCCACTGTACTCGGCTATAGATTGGTTCGGTTAAGCTTTTGTTTAAGTAATATTCCGGCTCTTTCATCAGGGTTTTGTTTACGTCCCCAATTCCCTAATCGCTTAATTATTTAACTACTTCTTAAGTAGAAATAAGTCAAAACCGGTTACTTTGTACTNAATAAATTATATATTGTAATAACAAATTTTGAAAAATATTCTTGAAAAATAAATTTAAAAAGATATTTGATCAATTCATTTTCTGAAAAGTCAATTTTAATTCCTAAAACATTAGAAAGAAATTTAATCAAAGTTGTTAATAAACTTACTACAGAATATTTTATTTATAACTTTGATTAAGGAATATATACAATTTAAAATTTAGAAATAAAATCAGTATAAGGGCAATAGACACTTATATTCACTGGAGTAGTATTACAACCCAAAAATTAGCAGTGATCAGATCATTAGTTAAAAAAGCTATAACATATTCTAGTATAGAAATGAACAAACTTAATGTAATATAAAGGATTAAAAGGATGGCAAAAGGACACTGTTACCCTAATGGAGTAGTTACAGGTATAATTAAGTCATTACAAAACAACAAACAACAAAAAACGTAAGAATTAGAAAAAAGAGTTTCTAGTTATTATGGGAAAAAGACATCAAGAATAACAAAAAAAATATGTCAAGCAAGCAGATTATAAAATAGGGGTCAGCAGTCAATCTCAATCATGAAAGTACTTCAAAATAGAAAATCACAACAATCTATCAAAAGTAGGGATATATGCAATAAAACTCACCAAAAGTAAGAAAAAATTCTATATGGGTTCCCTGTATAGATTGATAAAAAACAAACAATAACAATACATTACAAAACATTAGCAACAACTAAACATGAAAATATCACAGCTCTTGAAAATGAACAAGAGATAATAATAAAGATTAAATGGGATAAATTGGTTTTAGTATAAGAAAGTAGGGTAGGTTTGCACTTATAATTTTAGAACAAGTATATACTTACAGTCTAGCAAAATACATTAATATTATTAACAAAAATGTTGCATTTGAGCTATAAACAGCTGGAAAATGGTGTCCTATTAATATATGTAACTGCCATATATAATTTGTACCCAATTATTTGTATTTGAATCTAGTAAGTGAATTGTATTTTCATTTGTTTATTAATTATCTTATCCTGTTATTATATGTAATTGTCATATGTAAATGTCTTGTAACTAATTCTATTTTATACTATCTTATATCATATATTATCATTTAATAACTGAACATGTATCTAATTGTAATTTTGTCTTGTACATTACTGGATTATACCTTTGTGGCACCCAGATATGCCATATGCAGCATGCTGAATAAAATATATGTCTATGTCTATGTCTATATAAAGAATTAATATATTTATAATACCTGTACTAAAGCCTCCAGGTTGTTAACCTTTCCTTGCAAACTGTCTACTTCAGACTTTGCTATTTTATAATTACTTTCTACTCTTGTTAAAGTTTCTTGCAATAGATTACAATCATCCACTATCTAAAATAAAAACTCTAGATTACAAACTTCATATAACAAAAATTTAATCAATTAATCAAAAATTTGTATTCCTTAAAAAACTAGTGATTTTTTCCAAAAGAATTATTTTGGAAGTAATTTTTCAAAATAATTCTCTAATTAGTCATTATTGATTTTATAAAAACACTAAATAAAAAAATTCAAAAGCCAATAAAACCTTAATCTATGCAAATTTTCTTATACGCTCTTTTTCAGCATAGGGAAATTAAATAAAAATTAAATATCCACAATAAAGAAATAGCTCGAGACTCCAGTTTTCACCAATTGTAAAAAGGGTAAACATTCAAAGACTGATCACAACTCTATGAATAAAGATTGTCCGGTATACTTGCACATTAAAACTGAAAGACAGCGTCAATATGATTACACGACATAATCCCAACAGTTTTCCTGTTCTGTTTATTGCGCCCACAGGCCTGCTTTCTGTTGGAATCAACGATTGCGATGTTTTGTAATGTTCTGACATAATAAAAGGTTGGTGGCGCTCTTGACCCCTTGGGCAAGGTGATCTCGTTTCACTCTCCCCCTTTCTAGTGCTGACCTTCCATGAGTAAAGACTGTGTGTAATCTTTGTGCACTCTTTGTTCTTTTGTTACACAACCGGTTACATTAATCCAACTGCCTTTTTACTAATCTCTCCAAAAAGCAACATCCAGTCTAACAACACTTTTCCGGTGACCAATCTCACTTATTCCATGTCAGGAGGCTTGACAACCCTTATTATCTAAAATATTTGTATCTGTATCGCAGGGGTGTGCGGTCNGTAGTATAGAAATTTGTAATAAGGTACATAATGCGGTTATAATAAAATATTGTGCGATTATTTTCATATAATTAAAATTAGTATGTATTTATTTTTTATAAAATACAAGGGAAGCGGCGCTTCCACCGCTTCTAATGACGGCACGCCACTGCTGTATCAGTATATTGTCTTCCTATTTGACTATCTGTATGTGATCATTGGTATTTGAATTTGAATTTGACTTTGTATTTTATTAGCCTATCTAATTTTTCATCCTATTAATATATGTAACTGCCATATATAATTTGTACCCAATTATTTGTATTTGAATCTAGTAAGTGAATTGTATTTTCATTTGTTTATTAATTATCTTATCCTGTTATTATATGTAATTGTCATATGTAAATGTCTTGTAACTAATTCTATTTTATACTATCTTATATCATATATTATCATTTAATAACTGAACATGTATCTAATTGTAATTTTGTCTTGTACATTACTGGATTATACCTTTGTGGCACCCAGATATGCCATATGCAGCATGCTGAATAAAATATATGTCTATGTCTATGTCTATATAAAGAATTAATATATTTATAATACCTGTACTAAAGCCTCCAGGTTGTTAACCTTTCCTTGCAAACTGTCTACTTCAGACTTTGCTATTTTATAATTACTTTCTACTCTTGTTAAAGTTTCTTGCAATAGATTACAATCATCCACTATCTAAAATAAAAACTCTAGATTACAAACTTCATATAACAAAAATTTAATCAATTAATCAAAAATTTGTATTCCTTAAAAAACTAGTGATTTTTTCCAAAAGAATTATTTTGGAAGTAATTTTTCAAAATAATTCTCTAATTAGTCATTATTGATTTTATAAAAACACTAAATAAAAAAATTCAAAAGCCAATAAAACCTTAATCTATGCAAATTTTCTTATACGCTCTTTTTCAGCATAGGGAAATTAAATAAAAATTAAATATCCACAATAAAGAAATAGCTCTAATCCTGTTAATGCATATTTTCTCTGCTATCTGTATAATATTACTTAATTTACAATAATCAAAAACATTTCCTTAGATTAAAGCATTTTTATAATGATAAATTTAGTACTATTATTTTGTTATTATATTTAAATATTTATAAAAATAATTAAAATATAGATCATCTTACAGGTTGTAACTCCAATACTTGTTGTTGAAGATCACTATTATATTCTTCAAGATGAGATTTTTCATCCAAAACTTTATTTAATTGTTTTTTCTATTATTTATATTAAATAAATTAATCAATACAGTTATATATTACACATATTATATTATATTACATATAATAATTATATATCAATATATTACAGAAATAATACATTGAAATAAAAATAAATCAATTATATAAAAATTATATCTAATTAAAATTTTAAAGTAAAAGTACAATAAATTAGCCTTTAATGTCCAGCACAAAAATTAAACTAAATGCAGAAAACTTTTGTAAAGCACAGTTCTCTAAAATATAAGATATATAAAGTAAGATGTATGTTTTCCATATTAAAAATTATCATTCAGAGAGCATATACAAATAAAGTAAAAGTTATGTTTTTAGAATTAAAAACTGTTGAACATATATTGGAATATGATCTTTTCTTTACACCCTATCAAGAGATTAATTTTTACTTACTTCTACAGTAACAATATCTAGTATAAGTGAACAATGCCTGTTTCAGATTTCACAGAATAGTTACATACAATAGCATGCTTACTAAAATATATTAGAGCATTGCTCAAATAAGAAATTTTAAAGTTATTATTTGACAGAGCTTTACTATCTACAAATTATTACACAATAGAAAGAGTAAAAAAAAACTAGAAATCATATAATAGGCACATCTTGTTCCCACTAGAATAGTTATTAGAAATTTATAAGCATAATCTTGTAAATAGGTATCTCAGTTATAAGGTTTCCAATTGTTATATGAATGATAAGAAACATTTAATTTATATAATTTCTCATATAACATGTTTTATTTGTTAATTTAAAAATTTTTATTCTTTTGTTTCTAAGTTTTAAATTTTGTCTATGTTCTTCCAATCTAACTTTCATGTACTGTTTTAGAATGATATCTTTCCTTTTTGTTCTAACTTGAGCATGGCCATTTAACACAGCTGAAAACTTTGTTTTAATTTTTCTTTTTTCTGGACATTAAAAAATGGATTTATTCTATTTCAAGTGTATCCATCCAGTTTGATTTACTATTCTTTTTTTTAAAGTACTTTTTTTATTTATATTTATGTATCATATTTATTAAAAATCTTAATAAGCAAAAATTTTTTGTCAAAACTGATTTTAGAAATTAAAATAGAATATCTGTCATATTAAATTAGTTAAATAAATTATATATATATATTTTAAATTTAACTAAACAATCACAATTAAGATTAAAACAATCTAAATAATTTCAAAGCCAATATAATGAAAACATTTCTGATAATTTATCGAAATAAATTTAACCAATATTATCAATAATAGAATATCTCTTTATTTTTTCTAATAATTTTAGTCTACTAACATAGGGAATTCCTGTATACATTTAACATGTGTTTTAGATGATACATTTTTTATTATAAACTTTAAGAACATTCATATTTTATTTAAATATTCACTGTGTATATTTCAATTATAGCAAACAAATCAATAATGAATAATGAAAATTTAAAGTGTAAAATAATAATAAATAAATTATATATTGTAATAACAAATTTTGAAAAATATTCTTGAAAAATAAATTTAAAAAGATATTTGATCAATTCATTTTCTGAAAAGTCAATTTTAATTCCTAAAACATTAGAAAGAAATTTAATCAAAGTTGTTAATAAACTTACTACAGAATATTTTATTTATAACTTTGATTAAGGAATATATACAATTTAAAATTTAGAAATAAAATCAGTATAAGGGCAATAGACACTTATATTCACTGGAGTAGTATTACAACCCAAAAATTAGCAGTGATCAGATCATTAGTTAAAAAAGCTATAACATATTCTAGTATAGAAATGAACAAACTTAATGTAATATAAAGGATTAAAAGGATGGCAAAAGGACACTGTTACCCTAATGGAGTAGTTACAGGTATAATTAAGTCATTACAAAACAACAAACAACAAAAAACGTAAGAATTAGAAAAAAGAGTTTCTAGTTATTATGGGAAAAAGACATCAAGAATAACAAAAAAAATATGTCAAGCAAGCAGATTATAAAATAGGGGTCAGCAGTCAATCTCAATCATGAAAGTACTTCAAAATAGAAAATCACAACAATCTATCAAAAGTAGGGATATATGCAATAAAACTCACCAAAAGTAAGAAAAAATTCTATATGGGTTCCCTGTATAGATTGATAAAAAACAAACAATAACAATACATTACAAAACATTAGCAACAACTAAACATGAAAATATCACAGCTCTTGAAAATGAACAAGAGATAATAATAAAGATTAAATGGGATAAATTGGTTTTAGTATAAGAAAGTAGGGTAGGTTTGCACTTATAATTTTAGAACAAGTATATACTTACAGTCTAGCAAAATACATTAATATTATTAACAAAAATGTTGCATTTGAGCTATAAACAGCTGGAAAATGGTGTTAGATAAAATAAATCTAGAAAAAGTAGCCAAAAGGATAACAAAAAAATCTGACAATGAGTAATATAATTTTTCCTGTTATCATGAGATCTTATTTTGAAAATAACTTTTATAATTTTAATCACAATATAACTTAATAAAATTGTGTGGCACCATCTGTTATGAGATTTTGTTATAAAAAACTTTTTATATTTTTAATTACTATAAAATGACAAAATGCTTAATTCTGAGGGTAGAGATGAATTTTATAAAAAAAAAAAAAGTATAAATGTTAATAACTGTCCACAAAAAACCTTTATCGGTGTTGTGTTTGTTACAATATCCACTAACGTTTTTGACCTTCATCGAAATCTTCTTCAGGTGCTGACTAAGCGTTGTTTCCCCTTGACTGTTTCCCCTTGATCGTTTCTCCATCTTTAAAGTTGATACAGGTGCCTCCCAACGTTGGGGCACCTGTATCAACTTTAAAGACGGAGAAACGATCATGCAGATCATGCAGGCATGTAGATACCTATTTGGGGAATTTGAACAGGGACAAGCGGAGGGGTGAAACGTGATACGTGCAATATTTACAACTCGGACGACATTGTTCTAACAGTCAAGGGGAAACAACACTTACAAGTTAGTCAGCACCTGAAGAAGACCTCGATGAAGGTCGAAAACGTTAGTGGATATTGTAACAAACACAACACCGATAAAGGTTTTTTGTGGACAGTTATTACTCAACACAGTGCTACAGTTAGATGTTTTGTGTTATAAATGTTAATAATGAGTAAAATCGTCATTAAGTCTGACCCTACTGGAGATACTCATGACCCTTTATTTCCCACCCTCTTAACCTTTAACATTAAAATTTAATAGCATCAATGCTTCTCATAATGCACATGCTCCTCACAAGCCATCACGCCAAATTTTGTTACTTAATCTTTACCCCATTCTGAGATATTAAGCAAAATATATGCCAACACACATCCATGAAATATTTTTGCTATTTTTTTGAATTTTTTAGATTCAGGAGGTCTCTAAGCATGGAAATTTGCAAAAAAACTTAAAGGGTCAAATCTGATATCATTTCAATACTTTCCCTTGTTATGTATACATAACAGCCAAAAAAGTAAAATCTGAATAAGGATAAAATAGTTATCAAGGAGCTACTATAAAAGTACTAATTACACAAATGTATTAGGTTACACACCACATATTATAAATGTTAATATTATTAAAAGGTTAATGATAATTAACAATGTGCAATTTTTATTAAATTGTTAAAAATATTTTGTAAATTTTAATGACACTTTTAAATGCAACTTTTTGAAGCTTTCAAAATTTTAAAAGTTTGGAAAAAAATTTACAATTGGTAATAATGTATTTGTTCTTCTTTGAAAAATTCTAAAAACCAAAAGTTATAACTCAAGATTGCTTGATAGTAGCAAATAACATTTTTATTAAAAATATAAAGAAGTTTGTTCCTTTAAATTAAGCAGACTGAAAGTCATATGAAATAAAATAAAAATAGCTTTATTTAAAAACTTACTAAATTTGCACAGATTTGCTGTCTTTCTTTTAATTCATGTTTTAATTTATTTAAATCAGCTTCTGTTTCTGCAACTCTTTTATCCTGAAAACAAAACAACTAATTCATTATTGTCATTTTATTAAAAGCATCTTTATGACTACATTAATAATACAATAAATAGTTGGCTAATAAAAAATGAGCTATATAATGAAAGATGATCTAAAAGCTATAACTGTTTCAAAACTTTTATTATTAATTTAAATCATTTTACAATCAGAATGATAAAAATTCTCAAATTTTTCATTGATCATTCAAGATATGCCAATTATTTTGAAATTTGGTCTCTATTATATCAAGAATAAACCAAACTTTGGTTTACTCTTAATCTAAATTTGGCATCATTAGAGAGCACATTTTTATACTCTATTATATATTTTATGTTTGTGAATAATCTTCATCTTTTCAAATGAATAAAATGAATTCACAAATAAACAAATAGCTTGTTTCTTTCATTCATGTTAAAACTTGAAAAACTAAAACCCCAATTTATCATAATTAATAGCAATGTTACCAATACTATGATTGCAATGTATAAATGAGTAACATTTAACCATAATACACAAACTGACCACAAAATAATAATTATCAACACAGGTTATTATAAGCATTGTAAAAATTTTCATTATGATATGACATTTTTATTCATGAGAATTTATCATGAAGCTACTGATAAAAATAATGTAATCAATGCAAAATTTAATTGCTGTAAAGATATTTCATATAAGTAATATGCTAAGTGTTTTTGTATAGTCTACATTAAATGATTCTATTTGACAAAAAAACAACTAAAGTTAAATTAAAGCATAAAAATAATTTTATTATAAATTTGTATTAATTCAACTAGTTTTTCATTTGTACAAGCTTAGTCAAAATTATTGAAATTTTAATTTTTCTCTTATTGTTAACAAATCTCCAAAATTTTTTTAATAAAAACACTCTCTCTAAATTTGCATTTCAAATTCAGTAGAACTCCTCTATTATAAAGTCCCTTAATAGCAAGGTTTACTTAAAAGCAAGATATTCTAATACATTAAATTAAAATGTATAGAATTTTGCCAAAATAGTTTGGCTAACAGCAAGTTAAATATTGACAAGATTTTCCTACTAGAAAGCTATGTTTGTGCATCACCTTTAAAATTAGTTTTGATCAAAGAACACTCCCATACCTGCCTCTCCTCATCTAACAAAATTAGTCTTGCACTTGCTGTGCTGCATGGTAAAGATTGCATTTTTGACTTGTTTTGTTTTTTTATGATCATCTGAGGTGTATATTTATAGTACTTACGTCTATTGAAAACTGTAGTTTTGCCCTCTTTGTTATATGCATCAGAGTTTGGGTTTTAACTTGGCCAATGGTGATGGCATACAGACTGAATTCATTAAAAACTTATTTTGTTTACCTCGTTGTTCACCAGGTTATTTAATTATGATGAAATGTGCCTTGACTCCTATCAAATTTATAATAATTATTAGGATAAGAAATTTGATTATTAGAATTTCTAATCTTGATGATTTTCGTCTGAGTAAGGTTTGCCTGAAATTTATACTTGGCAAGAAGTTTATAGATTGGACACATTATTTTATTGATACCTGTAATAATCATGGTATTAATCTTATAAATAATAATTTGGATTTAATGGACTGGTCTCTTCTCCTTGTTAACATTTTTGATAATTTTTTATTTATATCTAAATTGTTACTGTATTTATTTATTGTTTTATTGTATAATTTGTTTGTGATCTTATGTTCATTGTATCTAAGTGTTTTGTTTTTTTTGTTTTTTTGGGAGATGGTATTGCTCCCTGTATCAAGGAGTGTATCCAGTATGCATAAATAAATAAATAAAATATATTTATAGTATGGTTGCTGGGTATATAGTAGTTTGTATTATGTTTTCTATTTGGTTATATTGATGTAAGTAGTCTATTTGTGCTAAAAGCTTGTAACCTGAAGCAGCCTAATGTGTTGTAATTGCAGACATGATGTGGCATTTTCTACAATTACTATTATTAAATTTACTCAGCATTATTTTAAATTATGATGATTTTTGTCAGTGGTGCAATAATTGACTAAATCTATAAAAATATATTTTTGTTTTCATTTTATGATTCCAAATAATCATGTTTGATGGTTTTTGGATAGAACCGTGAAATGAAGGCTGAAATAACTACATTCAATTATATTAATGCCAAAAATTATGTCCCACTTTTTCTATTTTTCTGATTCTTTAATATTATTTGTTTTCTTCTTCAGAAGGACGTGTAATTATGATAAGTTGATATATGAGGAAAGTTTTCTGACTGAGACAGATGAATCTTTTGCATCAAAAACTGAGTAGATTTGAAAGTATATGGGCTCTATGAGCTCTATCTTTATCAGAGCAGAGTATGTTTATGACTGGTTAATCTTCTAACATCTAAAGTGAACTTACATTTCTTAACATTTGGTGCTACTAACAAAGCCAGGTTTCTTGTCCGTAACCACAAGCATATTACATATTACACTTATCTCTACATATTTCCAACAATTTTTTTCTTCTTATTACAGGTAGCTTTGATAATACTATCTATCATACCAGTGTGTTAACTACAATTCCAAGCAATAATCCTAATCTGTTGGAATTCAGCAGTCCTACTACTACCATTGAGAAATGGGTAAAGGCTCTTCTAAGGGTGCATTTACTTTTAAGATTTAACCTACCAAGTGCCTCAAATGCATTTACTTTAGAAATCAGAGTGTGCCATCCCATGTTTACTTTTGTACTCAGATTATGCTTCAAGCACTGTCAACTCCCTCAGAGTTTACAAAGAAAGTGTAGGAATATCTGTTATGGTAGCTGTTTATTTGTTCAAACATATATATGTCTCTTTAATCCAAAAAATCACAAAAATTTCGGTAGACTATCTTACAGCCTTTAGGTCAGGAACATCCTTTATTTAAGATACAGGTTACATATGCATTTCGAGTTTATTTTATCTTTAAGCTCCTCTTCAGTGCTATACTAAAAAATTTTTGTGATACACCATAATGTAAAGTACGATGTATTGTGAGTGTGAAAATATATTAATGTTGTTACCCTACTGCTGTTTGTGATTAAAAATGTATACAGTGCCGGCCCTAGGCAAGTTTTAGGATGGAGCGAGATCCTATTATGGCGCCTCCCCCAAAAATATCGAAAAGTGAAAAAAAAAATTTTTTTCTTTAATTTTCTTTACCACTGAGGCACCCCCTAGGACTTAGCACCTGGAGCAGCTGTTCTGTTCACCCTATGATAGGGCCAGCTCTGAATGTATCTTTGGGAATTTTTAGAGATTGTTTAGAATTTTAATGTAATATGATATATGCCCAGGATTTATGAATAATGTAAAAAAATCCATAAGTGTCATATTAGTGAATTTGTAAGAAAAAATCGTGGAAAACCTTCTTTTTTTGGTATGATAAAATAGTTTTTATGTCAAAGGATATAATCTACATGCATTATAATGTTACATTACTATTTGTTCTAAAATTTTTTAGTATAGCACTGAAGAGGGACTTAAAGATAAAATAAGCCCAAAATGCATATGTAACCTGTATCTTCAATAAAGGATATAAGATAGTCTAAAGGCTGTAAGATAGTCTACCGGAATTCTTGTAATTTTTCAGATTAAAGAGACATATATATGTTTGAAAGTGTAGGAAGTTTGTCACAATTTAAACTTGGAGTCTCAATCAACATGTTGATAAAACATGCTGTTCCTGAATTTTTGAATCAGAATTGATATTTTCAGAACATGATTGTTCTGGAATTACTGATAATATCCAAAATCATATATCTGAAAGCCAAGTGATACTAAATTATATACAAGATAATAGTGTTATTTCTTAAAAACTCTGGATACCCAAATGCATTTACTTTTAACACCATGTTCACTAGTTCTCAGTTACCTGGACTGGATGCTTGGATTTGTGTTCCATCAACTTCAAAGAAAACACACTCTAATAGCTTCTAAAGGAGGCTAGCTTGTGCTGTATGATGTCATGAGATCTCCAGTGTATAAGGAAGTGTATTACAGCAGTGTGTTTTTGAAAGACCTTAGTGTGCAGCCATCCCTTGCTCTTAAAAATTGTTAATTCTAAATGATTAATAGTTAAATATTAAAACTTCCACTAGCAATTGACAAAACCCTTACAGGATTTTTATTAATTATATGTATGAATTTGCTAACCACATCTTTATATCTCCAAACCATAAATATGTCATCTATATCATAATATGATTTTGATGTTCTGCTTAAACTCCTGAACACATGGGCTCTCAACCTACTGGAATACTACTACTGCTATGTCCCAGATACTGATGACCCCACAAAGACTCCCTCTTTTGTAAGTAAAAATCTATCATCACATAAAAAATACAAATTGTTCAAAATTAGATCAAGACAAGAGTCTGCTACAGCTCCAAAATTACTTAACAGAACTTTCCCCCACTTTTACATATGCTCCCTCTTAAGGGAAATGGCTGCATCAATGCATATGAAAAGACTTTGCAATCTATGATTACTAGATAATCCTCCTCTTCTATTTATAATAAAGAAATTGTTTTGATAATCTCCAGGAAACTATTGACATATTTAAATATGATATAACCATCCTTGATTACATGTCTGGAAGAGGAGATCGGACCAGAGGCTCAAGCAGCATAACTGGCAACGCATCCACACAGTAAGTGGAAGTTGCAATTTGAGTCCCACTCCAGGCTAATTCTTTTCTTGCAGAATATTCTAAATTATTTAGTAATTAATTAAATATAATTGTGGAAAAGTAGCCTGATGTAATACAGTGGTTGTTTGGCTTTACAAATTTATCGTGTTTCATGAGGTTTGTTTATGATCCTATAATATGCTCATAGGAAATACTCAAATGATTTTACATTGATTAAGAAAAATATATTATTCCTCTAGCTGTAGCAGTTTACAAGCCATTTTTTCTGTCTCTTATGCAGGGAATAAACATGAAAACTGAATAAACTATTGATTTCTTAAATATTAAAATAATTCATTTCAGAATATAGATTTTTTAATATCATTTTTGGGTAAATATTCTTTTAGAATTAATGAAAAATAAAAATAATTATTTTAAAAATTATAATAATTAAATTTATAAAGAATGAAGTTTTAAGAATGATTATTAAATGAAATTAAAAGTTTGTATTAAAAGAAAGAAATAAGTTTTAAGAATGATTATTAAATGAAATCATTTAATAATCATTTAATAATCATTCTTAAAACTTATTTCTTTCTTTTACAATATAGTGTATTAAATGCACTTTTAGAAAATTTATCAATTTTTCTTAAGTTCTGTTTTAAAATATTAATTTCTCACAAATTTATAATTACTAAAAATAGGCTGATACACAGCTAAAAAATTAAGCATCAAATAGTAACAGGAACTAAAACTAATGCAATTTTGTTAAAAGAATCTAATACATAAAGTTATCAATATAAAATTTTTAAGAAATTATTGCAAAAACAGTTTGTATAATTGAATCAAAATTTTTATAATAAAATTATTTAATTTATTAAGATCTAAAAATAAATCAGTTATATATATATTTGTAATAGTAAAACAGATATTTATGTAGAAAATTTATATCAACCTAACCTATAATATTTTCATACTACCAGTAATTAAAACTTTCTATAAATTAATGCAAAGAAATTACAGTTAGAAATAGGATCCTGAAAGTATATTATAAAAACTCACTAATGAAATATTTACTGTATATTAAGAAAATATAAAAACAGAATAAATCATAAAGAATGACAGAATTCAGTTTACATTTCCACACACAGAAAGTCTTATAATTTTGATGTGTGAACAGTTGTTCACACATCTATTATAAGACTTTCTTTCAACAATGCTATATCAATTCAACAGAAATTCCCATGCTTAATTAACATACCTTTGACCTTTAAACCTAGTGGAATGAAATTGCAATTCCAGAGGCTTTAATATTCGATTGTTTGGCATACTTGGCTTACATTATTTTTATTTTGAAAAGTTAAGCAGAAATGAATGTGTTTACTTATTTAAAATAATATTTCCATTTTCTTAATGTTCTGCATAAAATATAAGTACTGATAGTTTTGATACATTATCAGTAGTAATATTTTTTTGAATTAAAATTACTTTCTTCTTTCAATTCATTTATGATTGATTGTTTGACATATGGGCATCTGCAGAAATTTTCCAGAAGGGGGCAAAGCTTGAAGACAAATAATTACATCAATAAATTTTTATTTAATTATTTAATTTTTTGGGTTTTTTCATATGTAGATCATAGAATACAGTATTGAAGTGTACCATGGTTGAAGGTGTAAATTTACGTATCTCAATCACTTTTACAATTATAATTTATGGAATATTTTACTTGATCCCAGGAGACAGTATTTGCCCTCTCTGCAAATATTTATATCATCGTATGTTCTGTTTTAAAAAGCATGTTATATGATTCGTTATGTGATTCATATCATAAAAACATTAAGGGAATTCATTACATAAGAATATTAAAGGAATTTATTGAGTCTATACTTCTAGTTGTAAGTAAATTATTGGGCATACTTATTTTTTTTAAATTTTTAATTATTATTTTAAATGAATGTTTTAAAAAAACATACATTTGATAACTTTTAACAGAAACATTTGTTTATAAATATCAACATGTAAAACCCAATAGTTATATATTAAAGCCAAATGATTGCCAGATTATATTGAACTGTATTACTACTACTATTAATAATTAAATGCTATAATAATTAGCAATTAATTATTAATAATAGTAGTATAACCCAATAGAATCTGGCAATCATTTGGCTTTAATATGAAACATTTGTTTTATATTAAATCATTATTTTTAAGTTTAATTTTTAGTAAAGAAATCATTAAACATACACTTATAATTTATTTAAATGACAAATTTTTTATTTCTCATTTAGTGCTCACTTTTATGATTTATTCATTAAATATTTTTAAATTAAATGAAACTTAACTAAATCACACTGAAACCTCTTTGAATGCTAATTTAGAGTTCATCATCATTTAATTATTTCATGTTTGATTTATTTGTACTTTATAAAACAAAGTATGGTAAATAGATTATTAATATTAAAAGAAAAATTACTTAATGTACTATACTTTTATATAATAGTATTAAATAATAAAACTAACTTCTTATCTAATTATATCATAAATAATAAAAACATCGATAATACAAATTCACTCTATTTTAATTTTTTTTAAAGTTAATAATAAGTAATAATGAAATCAAAAATAATAATTATAATACTGTATTACATAATTGACTAGAATTATAGGCAAAAATATAAATGTACCATACATTGAGATCCAAGAGTTAATAAAATTTTATTTTATTAATTAGGATATAGAAGTTTTGTTAGTGTCAAGCCCTGTCAAATTGCATATAAGGATTGACATTAACCAATAATTGACAATAACAAATATTATGCAATTTCTGGCGTCAAAAAAGTTATACTATGTACTGTACATACAGTGGTGATATTCGAAATATTTAACAAAGGGTTTGCTAACAGAAAATTTTTCCTTAACAATTTTTTTTTCGCTCAAATAGTGCATTAGCAACATTAGCGCAAAAACAGACCTTAGATACCCATATAAATAAAAAAGATGTGTTCTCAAAATTAAGTCATTTAAAATTGTTTATGCCAGAACTACATTTTTTTTTATAAATAATAAAAAAGAGTGTTCAAAATGGTTTATTTTGTACATATTTTAATATTTTTCATTCAAAATATTTTATAAACATAACAATTGGCTTTTTTTAATCAGAAAAAGTCATAGGGAAATCAGTTAAATAAGAAAAACGTTAGAAAAAATATATATCGTTAGGTATTATTATAATAGATAGATGTCATCGTCTCTCGAAATACAATATCTTTCTTATTTCGCTGTTGATAGCCCGACACGTGTTCCGCAGCCATCTTGTATTTTCTCACACGTGTGAGATTGTGGGATCTCTCTTATGACTGGATCTATAGTTTCGAGCACTCTCTTGAGTCGATCGTGATTGAACCTCATTTCAGTTGAGATTGAGATGGTCGATGGAGGTTGCACCAGGCGAACAGGGTATAAGGCTCTAGTTTAGTAGTGTTACAGAGTATAATACATATATTTTAATATATTTTTTAAAAGAAACAAAACCACTGAGAAATGTTACGTGTGTTTAACAATGGGTTCGGAAAACTTTGAAAATGTTAACAACGGGTTCGGCCCTGTTCAGGAACCTGTGCAAACCCGCTGAATATCACCACTGTGTACATATGATAATATTTTGTAATATACTTCATTATAAGAATGCAATTTGTTTTCTGATAAATTTTTTATTCAAAGATTCATGGAAAAATGCCAAGTAATCATTAAATTCATGTAAGGAAGATTTCCAGGTTCCGTTCTAAAGACTTGGCCTTTTTTTGTAACTATGGTTTTGTCAATATGTTTATCAATGCAAGTGAATTGTATTTAGAATTTTCTTCAATTTGAATAAATCAATGAAGATAGTCAATAGGAATAAAAGCATTTTTGAAATAGAAACTTTATCATTAAACTTCAGTCATTAATTTTACTTTCACTTTCTTGATCTTTATTACATGCACATACTTGTTAAATTAGATTTTGACATTTTAAAAAATA
The DNA here is from genome assembly GCF_000671375.1 of Centruroides sculpturatus. Classification (NCBI taxonomy): domain Eukaryota; kingdom Metazoa; phylum Arthropoda; class Arachnida; order Scorpiones; family Buthidae; genus Centruroides; species Centruroides sculpturatus. Next base: position 1,126,037 of record NW_019384394.1, read on the forward strand.
AAAATCCTTAAATATAACTAAAATAAAAGAACATTTTGTACTTTTGGATACTATGCCAAGATAAAATCTTTTAAACCTCTTGAAACTTTCTGAAAAAATCTTAAAATTTCAAATACAAAAGTCAGCTAAATTTACTTATATATACAGTAGACTCCCCTATAACATGATAGATATGTTCTGTGTTATATGAATTCCGTGTTGTATGAGTCACTTAGATTTTACAAATATGTGAGCCATTCACAGCCTGGCACTTGTGCAGTTTAGGGGGTACGGCTGTTTGAAAAGTTTTCTTCCATAAAATTAATCAATTCTAGGCTAATTTGACTCGAACATTTCCAAAACACGTATAATTTTTTCGGAATAATCCATATAAACTATGCTATAAACAAAAAATTATAGGAATACTTAACGAGTGCGCACTGTTTGAAGACGCCATTGCTTAAGCTTGTTTTTGTCACGGAGAGGCTCATCAGATGGCGGTCACATGTTTCCTGATAAGTTATTCTTTCTGCAAAAAATTCACTGAACTTTGGAGACATCATTAATTAATAGAAATATAATTTTTATGGCCGTTGAATAATAAATGTTTTTTAGTAGATCTGCTGCACATTTAAACTCAATGGTTTGTGCAATGTCCACTATTGATCCAGATTTGACCAATCCTGTTGAGACATGAGTCGGCCGTGACAATCTGTCTCATTCTTTTACCATGTTATACGAACCTCTTTTAGCATGTTATACGAACACGATCACAATTTTTTCACCATGTTATACGAATCTGTCTTATATGAACCTGTGTTATAGGGGGTTCTACTGTATATTTTTAAATTTTTAGGTCACAGTCAAAGTCATATGGAAGTTCTTTTAATTTATATTCCAAGTTTTCTTTAAAATTTAATCCAGTATTTCCATTTAGCTTTTCCAAATTCCATCTTTTTATTCTTTTGGCTCTCAAAACTTTTTTCAATTTCATCACAATATCTGCAGTTAATAAGTTGTGATCAGAATCTGCATCTGCTCCTGGATATGTCTGAATTTTCTTGACTGCATTCCTAAAACGACTTTGAATAAGAATATAATCTATTTGATACCTTCCAATGTCTCCGGGCATTTTCCAAGTGTATAGTCGACGTTTGGATTGTTTGAACCATGTGTTTCCAACTATTAATTGATGCTTGGTAGCAAATTCAACTAGTCGTTCGCCTCTTTCATTCCTATTTCCTAGCCCAAACTTGCCCACAATTTTTCCATCTCCTCCTCCTCCTACAGATGCATTCCAGTCTCCCATAACAATTAGGCATTTCTTAGTTTTATCATTTTCTATTATATCTTCAATTTGGTCATAAATTTCTTCTACTTCTTCATCGTCATAGTCTCCAGTAGGCATGTATACTTGAAATATCATCATATCCATGGGATCGCTTTTTATTTTAATCATTAAAATTCTGTCACCTCTGCATTCAATTCTTTCAACTGAGTTTTTTACCTTCTCACCTAAAATAAATGCTACACCATTCTTTCCTTTAGTTCCACAAGAATAAATAACCCTGAATTCATCGCTAAAAAAATCACCGCTGTCCTCCCATCTAACTTCACTAAGCCCAAGAATATCCAAATTCTGCCTCTTCATTTCTCTCTTGACAGTTTCCAACTTACCTGGTCGAAGCATGGTTCTTACATTCCATGTTCCTATTCGAATTCTTCCTATGGAGGTCTTCCTATGGGGGTTTTGCATGGTGACGACCTGGGAAGCCCCATAACTTCCCCTGCCAGGCATGACACCTTTCTCTTGGAGATGAGTCCCATATTTGCCAGTACAATAAATAGGTTTTCTGCTTTCCATTCACAAGGGAGGTATAGCTGAGGTGGTTTCCCGTTGCCTTCCTCACGGTTTCTGATCAGAGTTTTCCTTCTCTTATGCAGGTTGCCTACCAAGGCTTAAGAGTCCTGCCTACCAGTGTTATGATATAAAAGCAAAATTGTTTTTGCTTTTTATTGAAGAAGTTTTATTGCACAAGCTTACTTTGTAATAATGAACTTAACATTTATCACTAAGAACTAGAGCTGTTAATAGAAGGGAAGTTGGAAAGTTTTCCCCATGCCCAGAGAAAGCTTAGGGGCCTGTAATGGTTCCTAGCCTATAAAATAAATGTTATTTTTACAACAGAAGATAAAATCTTTAAAATTGTGTTTTATTCATTAAAAAACATTCTACATATATCATTAATTCGAAAACTTACTACAGCGACACCACTCTATCCCCAGGTACTGTATAAGTTCTTGGCAATCTTGTTCAGAATACATGTATTGATTTGTATCTATCATGAGAATTCAACTAGTTGATAAACTATTTATAAGAACTGCAATATTAGTTAAATTCATAGCATCTTCTTGTCGTTACCTCTTCAGCTTATTCTAAATTTTTAATCAGAATCATAAGTTCTCTTTGTCTAATGGATGCAACACAACTTGGTTACACTATTGCACTGGTTGAACACTATTGCATTTCTTTGTTGGCATATTATTGTGTGCACCTTCAAACTGCTGATTGATGAATCAAACAAGCTACTTTTTTGCACACTCAGTAATTCAAAAGATTCTTTAATGAGGAGTAAAAGGCATCATATGGCACTGTACTAAAATAAGCTTTTAAACTTTGTAGAAACTTTCAAACACATTATTGACACAAAAACAATAGTGCATATTTTCATTTGTCAGGATAGACTTCAGATATTTCAATTCCATTCAAAGTCTGATGTATTGGTCATTCCAAATCATGAATGAAACTTATGATGCATTTCGTACTGTAACAAATAGGTTATTTGTTAATAAGAATTAATGAAATAATTAGATCAAATACTTTAATTAAAAGGAGTATAAATGTTTGTCCACTGCAAATGTGACATTACTTTGCAGAATGAACATCTGCTCTCCTTTGTCACATTATGTCACAATGTTCTCTTACTGCCACCTCTCCTTGAAGTGACATATGTAAATATGTTCCCTTTGCAATTTTTTATTTTTAAAATAAGTATGACCTTTTTTTAATTTTTATTTAGACTTCTATTTTCATAAATAATACAGTATTTGCAAATATATTTATAAATAATCAATTATTTTAGAAATTAATCTGTATTTATTTTATTAAATATTTTTTTATTCTTCTAATGTCATTTTCATAATATAAATATATATATATNTTATGAAAATGACATGAAAATATTATGAATATAATATATATATATTCTGTCAAAAGATCTAGCATTTTAATTTTTTAAGTAAAATATAAAAATCAAATTTTAGATGACTATATGATTTTAGTTATTCAATAAAACATATGGCAATATTATAACTATTACTGGATTATAATATTACCATATTAACATTAGTTCATATGATAATATTAATTTCACAACATAATTATTATATCAGTCCATTCACACTTGTTTATATTAATTGATTGATATGATATTAAGACTCATAAACTGGTGTTTTTCATTCATTAACAACAGTTCAAACCTCTTCCACAGAAATGTTTTTATTTATCAAACTTTTTGGCTGACTGGACAGCCAAATTCAGGATTGAACAGTAATAGAATGGCTTATAGAATCAAGAATATAGGATTCTATATTCCATTCCATTACTGTTCTAATCTTGAAGATGGCTGCTCAGTCAGTCAAAAACATCTAATAAATAAAAATACTTCTACTGGAAGAAATAACTTGTCACTGATATAACATTGCTAAAAAATTAAATTACCAACTTCTCATCATTATAATTATTTTTTATAACATCGTTTTTCTTATTTGTTAATAATTTTATTATTTATATCTCCATAATATCTCTAATAAATGGTGCCAAATTCAATTTTTGAATCAAGAGCAGAGTGGAATAAATGAATTAAGTATAACAGTTTAGATATAATTATAATATGTTCATTTTGTATTTCAAATTTATAAAATAAATAATATTTAAATATTGATTTTATTCAAATAATAGCCATGGCTACTATTTTAAACTGCATATTTTCTCTGTGGTTATTATTCAAGGGTAGTTATTATTTTAGGACAATTATTATTTTTCCTTTGAACATACTCATTTGTGTCCATGATTAAATATTTAATGATGAAAATTTTGATTTTTAAAGCAAATTATGCTTGAAATAGTAACTGATATCCTTCTTTATAATGACTATATATCAGTAATAATTAAATACTGTTAAATGATCAGATCATCATCAGGCTGAAAGACATTCAGAGTTTGAATGCAGCTGTTAAAACAAAACACTAAAAAACTATAAAAATACAGCTATTCAAGGTAAATGGTAGATTCCTTCCCCTGCATGGAAGTCATTCGATGATGTTTAGTCTTACAAGTTTTGTTTTAACAGCTGCATTCAGACACTGTCGATCTTTTAGCCTGACAATGACTATTTATCACAAGTAAAAACATTTGCCTTTGCAGTTTTTTGTAGTTCAGGCTGAATATTGGTTTTATGTGTAATATTTAATTACATATACCCAGTGTAAGTCATTGAATTTACCAGTAATAAGAAAATAATTAAAAAGTATACTTACTGTATATTGTACATTTTACATATTTCATTTTCTATTAAAGTTTGTTAAATAAATAAATATGATACCTATCCACAATAGTTTATGGTATTTATTAAGTTTACATTGTTACTCTAAGTTTTCAGAAATCCTTGAATAATAGACACTTACTATTTGAAGGCAGTTATTATTTGAATAAAACAGGTAATATAAAATTAAATAAATAAATTATCATACAGCATTCTCTTTTTCTGAAACAATTTTTTCAAGTTGTTCTAGACGTTCCCGAAGTATTTGATTTGTCTTCTGAAGAGCCAAATATTGTCCAAGATCAACTTCAGATCTTTGCTGTGCTGTCTATAAAGAAAATACACATAATTTTTCAATATAAATTTCAATATATAAATTCAATATATTCTTTCAATATATTTTAAAATGAACAAGTCAAATGCATTTGAATATTATGTAAAATGTTATAAATTATTTAAAATGAGCTCAGTAAACTAATCAATATTAAAAAAACTTCTATATAAATAAAATTATAAAATTTAACTTGTAAATTTAATAATTAAAAATATTAAGGAACAGAATCAATTCAATCTCTGTTAGTAAAATACACTATTTATTACATTGTTTCATATGAATTTCATGCTTGATGTGCAATTCTCTTTTAGGCAGAGACCATTTATCACACTCTTAACAATTTTTTTTTCAATTTCTAGTGTGGCTACACGCCATATTTTAAACCGTATATATATATATATGTATATATATCTTCACTTCACCTTCGTTTGTCCTATTTGTTTACTCTTCTATAATGTTATCATCTTTCCATTGACTTTAGTGTGTGGGTGAACTGAGAGGAAAGGAATGAATGAAAAGCTTTTGAGAGGGGATATGAGTGGACTAAAGTGAGAGGAGGAACGAGGGGGAGTTAAGAAGGGGGAGAACGAAGTGAGTTAGAGGAGAGGAGAAACGAAGGAGACTGGAAGTGAGAGGAGAAGGGAAAGGACAGGGAGACTGAGAGGGAGGAAGTAGATAGGGGAGATTGTAAGGAAAGCCTCCCCTGTAAGTTGGACATTGTATGGTGAGATGAGAAATAGATAACTTTAGAACAAGAGGAAGAAAAAGGAACTTAAATGAGAGGAACCAGACGGATCACCCCTTTGGATTAATATCTGTGTGAAACAAGAATTGAGTGAATCAGCCCCTCTCCCCCCAGACCGACGAGAAGCCTCATCCACGAGCCCATATACTTCAACCTGCATCATCAAGTTTTGGGTACCCTCTTTCCTTATTCTTTTCTTTCACCTTCTAAATCTTCGAATAAGCCGGCTATATTCAATTAGTCTAAGTCATAATAGGAACCTAGTATTAAGTAAGATAATTTTAGTTAATCAAATGTTCGATTCGGGAAAAAGGGACAACTAAAATTGTTGGTATCCTATGAAATCCTGTATTTGAACTAGCGAGTTAATAAATAATTGTGTTGTATGTTATCTAATCTGTATTGTGTGCTTTTATATAACTCACAGAAATCACACTAGTTTAAATGAACAATAAATCAATATAACTTTCATAATATACATTATACTTTATTATTCTAGTCTGTAAAACTAACAGGAAATTTTGCATAAACATGCACATGCAATTATGAAATATTAATATAAAAAAAGTGTTAAGAAATAGTTATTCAGTTAATAGAATTTACATTTAGTAAACAATATCTCATTAATTTTCACAAGTGAATAATCAGATTGTTGTTGAAAGAAAAATTGTTTGGTAAGATAATAATTATATAAAATAATTAAAATAAAATATTGTAATATTAACGAGCAATTATTTATTATGACAATGTTATAATAAATAATTGCTTGTAAATATTACAATCTTTTATTTTTAATTATTTTTTAATTTAAAATATATGCTGTCTGTCTCAAATTAGTAGTGTCTTGCCTCTGTACATCATAATTTTCCATTAGCAATAGAATCGTGCTGGTCATCTATCTAACTCCTTTCAGGGAAAAATTTTTGAATTGAAATAATGTGACTTTCAGTTTGCTTTGGAAGTTCGTATATATTAATCAGTGCCTCCTGCCCCTAATCTTTCCATATCTAGTCTTGACTTTCATCTATCTAACTCCATTCTAGAGATTAAGGAAAGACAGACAGACAAACAGATGTATGACAATGGGAATTTATAGGTCTATAACTTTTCAAATTGCAGCCCAAAAAGTAACAAAAATAGAACCAATAAAACACATCATTATTAATATAATAACTGTTAACTTTTAAACATTTTAGATTAAACATTTTTTAAATTGATTTTTACTATATAATCTTTAATGAAAATAATAAAATATCACAGTTAGTAGTTTTCCTAAAGCATTATTGTTCATATGACTTTTTATATATCTTATGAAGCATACATTTTACAAAGAAATATATCTTGTATGGAATAATGAAATACATAAAACTAAGAATGCTTTATCATTTAAAAAACACAACAAAAGTATCTAAAAGACAAAGAATAAACATCTGAAAAGTAATTTCTCTTTGATACCACTAACAAACATCACAATTTTCTACTCAATGGAAACTACAAAACCAAATTTTAGATTATATATATATAAAAATAAAAAATAGTAATAAAAAAAAAATATTAAGTGAAATTATCTTTTATCAAGAACAGACTTTTTCATACTTGTATAATTAATTTAAATTTTTCAAACTCATTTTTACTCTGCATTTTTTTCTTGTTCTTATTGATTTTGGGCAGACTTCTAGCCAAAAACATTTTATCAGTTGCATTATTTGACAAAATAATTAAGAAAACTGCTGAATTGCAAAATAATGGGACACTAAATGGTCTAGATCAGGGATAGTCAATTTTTTTACCTACCACTTTCTGTATCTTTTATAACAACACAGTTAGTAAATAACTACCACCCACTTTTGTATCTTTGTTGGTAGTAAAATTTTCTAACCCACCCACCAGTTTTGCAGTAAATTAATTTAGTGCAACTGCAAAGTACTCATAATTTTTGAGTGGCAGTTTAGTAAAAATTTGTAGTTAAATTTATCTTTATATTTATATTTTGTATATGTTATAATACACAGAAATTTATTTTGCCAGTGTGCCAAGTATTTTTTTACATCAAACTGAAAAAAGTAGCTAAATCTGGTAACACTGATCCCACCACGAAACGAGCTCAACACGAGTGATGGCCACTGTTACAGTACAGTCTGCTCTGTCACTGAGTCATAGGTGCGCGGTGATAACGGAAAGTAGCTTCAGCATCAGACAAACCCCTACCAACAACCACAAAAGCTCAAATCACCCACTAGTGGGCAGTAGGGACCAAGTTGACTACCACTGGTCTAGATGGTAAAGGTACTGTACCAGTATGTCATTTTGGGGACATACTGATTCATCTTAATTGGTCCAGAAATCCTTATTTATTTATTTTCATTTTTGACTCTTTCTGATCTGTGTACACTAAGAGAACCTTTTTAATCATATCCATTATGGGTTTGGCCAAGTCCACAATAGGAGTGGCCAAGTGTTGAGGGACAGGGCCCAACAAATCCAGGACAAACCACTCATAAAAATATTCCTGGGGTTACTTGCCCAGATTTGATTCTAGTCTCCTAGAATAGTAGGTTGACACCATAAGATTACCTTGGAAATCTGCCCATCAATGTATTTGTAGCTTAGAAGCCAAAGAACATACATTACAAAAACTAAAGTTTTCAAAATGAAAAACCATATAGTATCAATTTTTTGTGTTTGTAATTCAAAAAGTACAAGCCAATTGTTGTTACTTTCACTATATAGCCTAGCCTGACAACAACCTCGGTGACATAGCATCAACCAATTTTTGGATTACATGACCATGCCCACCCTGCAGTCTCTATTTCAAACTAATTTAATACCTTACCTAGGCAAAAGTCCATTTTATTATTGTTAACACTGAAAAATCCAAAGATATCAGGCTGTTTGAAAATGGTAATTGTATGCTTAATAGTACTTTTTTCAGCTTTATTCCATTCTGAATGTAATCTCCAAAATACAACATAGAAATACAGAATACAATAATGGTAATCAATCTATTTACTAACTGTGTTGTTATAATTCCAAATAGTATTAACAATGCCAGGTCTTTTTTGGAACATAAAAGAAGGAACATCAAGTTTTGAGTAGAAACATTTGCCTAAAATGATTTAGATACTGAAAAAATAGATGCCATGTTACTCATATTCATCTGATGCTTTCTGTTCCTGAGTGATGAAGTGCTTTGTAAAACTCCTTAAGAGATGTTGGGACCCATTTGCAGAGCTTTTGCAAATTGTTGAATTTGGCAATGTTATTTGTTCTGTAGACACTGCTGATTACAGGAATGTTTGATGAAATTTGTTTTAATATTTATACAGAATGTATAATATACATCTGTATAAATTATGGTACAAACATATCACTGAAATTGGAAACTATCAGAAATGCAATCATGTTTCAGTGACTAAGAAAACTTAATTTAGCCAATATTCTGTATAGTTTTAGAACAGATTTATGATAGGACTTGGCCAGCAAAAATCATCTTCAGTCAATAACTCTCCAATACTGGGATAGAATACACATGCACAACATACCAATACCAGCACACTTGAAATTAAGAAATATTTACTAATATTTTCATCCATTTATAACAGACATCTTCATATATATAACAAAGAACAAACTGGCTGCATTAAAATCCTTTTAATGTAACCATTTTGAAGAGTTATTGACTGAAGATTACTTTGCCAGCCAAGTCCTATCATAAATCTATATCTCAGAAAATTAATTCGCTCAGTGCATTTGTGCTATTTCACTCACCTATGTCAGAGTTGAAAGGACTCACATGGGGCATGAGTCCTTTCAATTCTTGACTTCTAACTTGAACTGTGACATATGCCTTATATAACTGGCTATCTCTGCTCCTATTGGAAGTAGGACAGCTGACCACTGAAACAGCATTTACACTATTAGAGAAATATCAAGGTGCATTTAACTCATTTTGGTATAAAAATGAACACTGCCCTTTGGCTCTGGGGTACTGATATATGTTTGAATATATCTATAACTAGGTATACTCAATTACTACTTACAGAGATCATCATACCAATTTACTTAGTAGTAAACCTATATACAGTATTTGCAGTTACTGGTCTGTCTGCACTTTGTTCAGAAATCTTAAGAAAAAAAATTGCCTGATGGGTGCATCAGGCAATTTTTTTTAAGATTTCTGAAGCTAGGTTAAGTTGGATATTTCAGATGATGCTCTTTGCCATTAAGCTTTCCCATTATAAGCCTAGCAAAATCCACAATGGGCTTGAAAAAAAAGATCATCTCAGTGCCCAGGAGAATGTTTTAAAAATATGTATTTAATTGGAATTATTGATTACATACAACAATAATGACTTATTAGATCCATTGAAAAAGTTTGCTATTTGGTTATGGAAATATCACAAAAAAATAAGACATAAATTGGCATCTACATTTTGCACTTCTTTAGTTGTTTTTAATTTCTTTATTTTGTATACTTCTAATAGAATATTAGAAAAAATAAAAATAATCCAAATGAAGATTAAAGATTGAAAATAATAATGTAATAACAAGAATCTATAAAAATTCTAAAAAATTTAAATGCCTCATCAATGACATGAATGCATGATAAATATGTTTTGTAACAGTAAAATGTCCTTTCTGAAATTTTTTTGCAATAAGAAATTACTAAAATATATATTTTAATTTGGCTGCAATTTAAAAAAATTGTAGACCCATAAATTTCCACTGTTGTCCATCCACTTGTCTTTCCTTAATCTCGAGAACGAAGTTAGGTAGATGAAAGACAAGACCAGATATGGAAACCTTGGAAGCAGGAGGCCCCGAATAACTATATATGAACTTCTGGTGCAAATTGGAAGCCACGTTACTTCAATTCCAAAATTTTCCCCTGAAAATATTAGATAGATAACTGGCATAACTCTATTGTTAAAGGAAAAGTATGATGTACAGGGGCAAGCCACTATTAATTTGAGATGGTAAGCACATATTTTAAATTAAATAAATTAAAAATATAATTAAAAATTGCAGCCCAACATTGTGACAATGTCAAATAAATAATTGCTCTTTTTTCTTTTAAAAATATATAACTAAGTTACTATATTATGAATGAGAGCATTTATAAAATCATGTCTATGCTTTTGTTTTTAATAAATAGTTCTTTACAGGTAATCTATGATTTTGATATAAGAGTTCATATGAAATCATCTGTTTATCTTATTTTAGTAAATATTTTTTCAGTTGCTACAACATAGTTTACCAATGTAGATTATTCAATTTTTCCCTATATGGTGAAAACTTTTTATTTTTCACGAAAAACTTGTTAGAAAACTGTAAACTATTCTGTGCTAACAAGTACAGTAATTTATACTGGAAATTTCCTTTGACATTTAGCATGCTGCTTATAATTTTCCTTTTCTTTTTAGTTACGTTCTTGAAAATAACATTTAATTAGATAATAAGTGGGGATAGGTTGGTTAAAGTCATAAGTGCATATCAATCTTGGGTGATCAAAACCATATTTTACGAATTTTAATAGATTTATTTTTGTTTAATTCAGAAAATTAAATATAAACAGTTTTATTTAATTTTCTGGATTAAATAAAAGTGTTTTTTCTTACATGATAGATAAAATTTATATTAAAAAAATTGTTTTGGAACGTAAATCTATTTTTTATATGCAATGTGAGTCTCACCATAATGCGATTTTTATAATACAACATTTTAGTGGTACCTAACTACCGCGTTATACGAGGATTACCTGTATATATGTTCATTTTAATTAAATACTGTTTCTAGGTCTACTCGTTACACAATACATATATATCGGTAAACAACGTAGTCGCCAGAGGAAAAAAAAGAAATACTACAAATCTGAACAAACAGTTAAACTTTAACATAATTTGTCTGAATCAATATTGTAAACATATACATGTATGAACGTCTACATATCCATTCACAATATTTCAATATTTTACTTTTTTCTATGTTTCAAGCACGGACATTATGGATATATTATATATATCCATATGGGACAGAGGGGGACATATCTCACCAATACTTTTGTCTCCTTTCCCAACTTATTTTTATTTTATACCGTACTACAAAAATTAAAAGTAAAAACGAGTGTTGTATACAACAAGACACCATTAACTCGGCCTCCAATATTTATACCATATACAGATCGACCTCAATGCTTTCAAGAATCTATGGTTTGTTATGAAAATGACCTAATGCTAATGCGATTCTAACAGAAAGTATGAATTGGATACCGATATCTTACATCTTTCGATTTAAACTATCTATTTTTTACATAAGTTTTTTGTCTATTTGATTTTTAAAATACAAAATACCATTGTGGGTGTGGTAGAACCGATGATGGGCATGAAAAAGCCCCCCCCCCTTAGTACACACTAGGGTTTCTGAAACGGGATCCCGGTTGTTTTTTTAACCCGGGAAATTTTTCTTATCCCGGGAAATCCCGCAAATTTCTTAAAAATTCACTTTTTTTCTTATTTTGTGTTAAGGTTGAGGAGTTTTGCAAATAGAAAGCATAATTAACTCATTCACTGCCAGAATACATTTGTATTTATTAATTTTAAACCTACCTATTAGTTTTTTTAAATTTTTGCTCGTTATAGCATGTCACAAATGGTCAATAATCAATATATAGCTTATTTGTGGCATGACTATAAAAATTCTTTACTTGTCGGAACCTGTAATATCTGGAATAATTGTGCTTACGCTGTCTTGAGTTTTAACCATGCCCAGTAGCTTCAATAAATGCCTGACGCCAGATTGTGCAAATTGGGCAAGGATACAAACGAGTACAAAGTCTGCAAGTATGAAGTTTTTCTTCATAAACCTGATTATTAAAGCCAAATGAATTGCCGAATTATCGAGCTCTAAGCTTGATGCCGCTATTAAAGCAGCCAAGGTAGACAAATCAAGAATACTAGAGAGCGAAAGAAGTACTACAATCTCGAAAACGAACTCGAAAGCTTCCAGGCTACAGGTGAAAAAACACATAATATCTGTCTTCTCTTAAATGCATTAAACACTATTCCAATCACATCAATTGAATCGGAAAGGGCATTCTCGGTGGCAAGACTTTTCATTACTAAAATAAGAATTAGAGTGAGTTATCGGAGTATTGACCATCTTTGCTTTTTAAAATCTTATAAAAGTTTGCAATATTTTGTATTATATTTTATTTAAAAAACGAAAATTACCTTCTAAATTAGAAGTTCATTTTTTTAATTTTTAACTCAATTCAAAACTTTTTTTTTGTTGTTGTTGTATGCAGTTTCCAGCAAACTTTAATTAATTTTTTTCTATTTGTGAAAATTTCTACGTTATTTAAAGGTAATTTTTATTATAGGCCTATAGACCTAACACAGCATTATTAATATGATTTTGGAGGTTACAAAACTTTAAAATTACTTTAAAAAATGGAAAATAATTATATCATTTGATTTCAAGATATTTTGTATACCTTAAAAATAATTAATTTTATTCCGGGATTTCCCGGGATCCCGGGAAACAGTTCACTTTTATCCCGGGATCCCGGGACAAGCAAAATACCGGGAAATGAGAAACCCTAGTACACACAAGACGGAAAGAGTAACATGAAAAAACAGCTACCAATACCAACACAGTATAATACAAATTATCTTAAATAGGTTACTTATTGTTTACGAACCACTCACTATGTTTTATTAAGTCAAATATACTGTACGTACATTAATTATATTATGATAAGATAAACTTCTTAAGAATTAAACTTTATTATAAATTAATTTGTAACAATGATTAAAACGCTACATAGAAAAATGTAATTTATTGAAATAAATATAGGGCCTATAATTTTTTTTTAAGTTGTCAAATATCGTGCATTCAACTTAAAAACATTTACTCCAATAAACGATTGAAATTTTCCACTGACGTTATAAATAGCATGATCGAATTTACAAAACTGAATTGAATGAAGTTGCAACAATTTTTGAACTTGTTCCTAACACTACCTTCGTGCTGAATCACGAAAACGAGTTTACTTCGAACCGACGTTACTGTGATGTCAATGATCAAGCACCAAAACTTGCCTAGGTTAGAGTTTGAAAATATTTAATGGGAACACGTTATAAGCAGCAAATCAAAACAATACTCTATTTTGAGGAATGAAATTTTAATTTAAAAGATATTTTAGTAACCAAATAGGAAATAACTTTTAGAACTCGTACAAAATAATAATAATAATTATTATTATTATTATTTGCTAAAAACTAATTTCTCTCAAGCCCTAGATGTAACATATAAACCCAGCCTTTACTCCCACGCGCCTTCTACTCTTCGCGGACAGCTTTACTATTCTTTTTTTTTTTTTTTTTTTTTGAACAAATGATATAGGCCTACGTAGAACATTTCTTTGTTAATATAAAGCAGTCTCAAAGATTTTACTTTCTGTTAGTAAAAACAACATTCCTTTTATAGGGATAGAAACCACTACGGGGCCCTAAGTTTCCTCCTGGCTCGGAAAAAATCCCCATCTTTTCCCTCTCGACGTCACTATATAGAACAATGGCCAAAGTGCGGCTCTTTCAGACCCTTACTGCAGCTCCTATATACTTAAACAAACTTTTTTTTATATAAACTTGGTAATACTACACATACTGTATGTAATATTTTTTGTTGTTTGCTGACTATTAAATTGTGTAATACAAACACAGATTGTAAGAGTAACTCGCAACTTGAATAGGAAACTGAAAGCTAAGGATACGTTCGTATGAACTGAATTTTAAACAGTTAGTGTCCTAACTATAAACACACAAACCTTCTACCAATAAGTAATGAAAGCGAAACATTTATATGTATTTAGATATAAAGAAAATAAATTAGATTATAATAATTTTATTTTCTCAGAATTTTTTGATAACCTTTCTTATAAACCTACCCAAACGTACGCATTCTTAACCTAACATAAAGAGTAATAACCAGAGACGGATTTAAGACGGGACGCAGCTGTCCCTGCACCTCCCTTCTGGGAGATTTCCCGAATAAACCGGGTATCTCAGATTGCAAAAAATTTTGTAAGGCATATTGTTTCCTTTCTACACCACCTCTAAAGATTTCAGGATTCGCTACTGGTGATAATTATAGTATTTTAAATGTATATATAAAGTTTGCCCGTCCCTGATGTAGATAATCTTTTGGGTTCTAAACTTGTACTTATTAAAACATTAAAACAAAATAAGAATGATACTTTATGTAGAATATCTGCTCCTATTACAGTACTTTACAGTAAAACTAATAAAAAGTTTAGAAATATATATAATTTGAACATTTTTTCCCCTTACTATAAATTATTAGATGAAGTGTAAGAATTATAGTGTTGATAACAATATCAACTAGTGATATTAGATACTGAAAACTAACATTAGAAAAAAATATAATTTTTACATTTTAAAAATAAATTGTGTTGAAAAATTAATATTTTATCAAAAAATTAGACTTGGAATTATAAATTTTCTCGAGAAAATTCCGTATCAACTAGTTTTAATTGAACAATGGTAATATAACCAGTTGGATGACTGAGACAGATAGAGTCAATCTCCTGCTCTGAAGGGCATGATTCAAACAGAGAGAGTTTTAAATTTTTACATTATGATCTGACCCGGAAATATGTCGAGCTTCGTTCCCTACCACTTGGCAATCTCATTACGATTAGAATCTATAATGGACATATTATATAGGCCATTTCGGTGCCCTCATAGGGAGGAAAGAGTTTAATATTTATACAATATATACCTGTATATGTATGTATAGTGTTATATGTAATCACGTAACATATTATACATACGTTTCCAAATACAGAAAATATTAACAAAATAATATTAAATTCATTAAATTTAATATTTAATGTAAATTAAACATTCCAAAATGATTCTGTGCATTTTCTCTCACTTGAATATTTTATTTATTTATGAATTCTAAATTAAACTATATCTAGAGCTTAAACATTAATCTACAAAAGTTCAATTACACAATAAAAGAAAATTTCCACAAATGATATTTGTTAATTAAATACATCATTAGCAACTTTTAAAAGACACGATCATTTATATTTTATCTGTTCTGTCAATAATTACATTTTTCATAAGCCATTACAAAATTGAATTTTTTGGGGAATATTACTGGTATTATTATTCAGCAATAATTCAAATTAGAGTGAAAATTTCTACTGTTATTCCTTGGCAAAATTTTTTGTAAAACAAAAATAAATCAGTTTTGTAATAATACAAATATCATAATATAGTAATTAAAAAATAACTAATTATAGTTTACCATTTCTTACATTTGTTGGCTTAATAATCTTTTCATTAACTAATAGTAATTGCTATTACTTAAACAACCAAAATTTGTATTTGAATATTTAATTATGCCAATATCTTTACTAAATATTATGTTAAAAATGGCATATTTATAGAAAGGAAATGATATGGAAAAAGTGCTCTTCTTTCCCCATTCTACTTTATTGGTTATAAAATATAATTAACAGCGACAAAAATAAATTTATGTTTTCTATTACCTCTGAGTTTAACTTTGCACGTTTTCGTTAAACTTTAAAAAGTAATTGCCTTGTTTGCTCTATCCAAAAGTAACTTTACTTATGCAAAAGGAAGTTTATTACGTATATCAATAAATATTTTAATTCGGATGTTGTTCAAATGTATACAAAATTGTTTTGAATCAAATACAAATATTTGAAACTGTAATAAGTTTATTTTAAGACATTTGTTTTATTAAATAAAATAAAAGTATGAAAATATGAAACTAGAGTTTCTATTCTTTAATCGTTATTTCTTGAAGATTTTCTAATTCCACCGATCTTCCTCCCATTAACGGCTACGATTTTAATAAAAATCGTATTAAAATCATAGTCATAAATAGTTATAGTTATTTCTCATTACTTCAAGTAATCGTTTTTCTAGTTTACTTAGTAACTAATTTATAATTTATAAACTCAGAATCATCCATTGTCCTTTTTTTGAGTGACAGATACGCCAAAAATTTCTATTTCGCACGTTCGTATTTATTTACGATTTTCATATAACATTATATTCATTTTCATATGCTTCAACGTCAAAAGATTGGCCGAATGCCATTTGTCGTTATTTCATTGACTTTTTAGGCAAGAAATATCAATTTATATGGTCAGTATTAGTATTGTCTATAATGTATAAGTTTGATTCACGATGGATCAATCAGCTTGAAACGATGATCTGAACGATTCCTATAAACTACTTTAGATCCTTCTTAGAAGGAAACATATCTTATCGAGTGGTCATCCGTCAGACAAGTCGTGAAAAATCCATATTATCAGATCCCAATGAATCTGGTCATTCGTGAGTTTTCAGGACAAATTCCGATCCTGGTTATTCGAGACTTTCGAGTCAGGTACTACTATTGTTCCTTATCTAAGACGACGGGTACCACTGCAAATCAAGATCATAATGAGAAAAAATATATTAATCATACATTTCTCTGTATACAGTGCTGGTGCATTGCGAAAAGCGAAACATGAAAACGAAGAAGAATCTGTAGTACAAACAAAATTCAATGAATTTTAAATTTATCAAAACATTATGTAAACTTTCAAGACTACATTTATAAAAATTTACTAGCAAAAAGAACAAAGGTTTCTTATTAAAGCATCATAAATTAATACTTTCTGTTTTTACCATATAAAAGTCTGCATGTGTTTATAAATATCTTTAGTCTCATGAAAATTTTGAGTTTGCAAAAAGTTTTGAAAATAATATTTATTTATAGATTTAAATTAAAAAGATTTGCCTGAAAGAAATTCTATATTAGAACAAGCAATCTAAAACTTTTGATTTTTGTAACATCCCATCAAATTGAATAAAAATATTTCACTTTCATTCTAGGCCCTATATTTTTATTCAAATGTATTAATGACGACTTATGGAAAATAAGTATTACAGTAGTTTTAAACCATACTGTATTTTTCTTCTACGATGTCATTTTATCAAATTTTCTAAGGAAAGGAACCACTTGTACGGATTTCAATAGAAACTTTAATTATAACACTTATAAACGTTTTCGTGTTTGATCTTTCCCAAGCTTATTCAAACATAGATAGTACAGTACATATAGAATAAAATAGTCATTTTACTATACTGTATAGTGCAGCTTTTTTCTGTTTTTTTTTCGGTCAGATATGATATTAATGAAAGCATTATAATGTTAAAAAATGTAGTAAAAAATGAATTTATATTTGGAAAAATAAATTTAAATATATTTGTTGGGGGAAATATCATTATGACATGAGTCAGAGAATAAAAGATTTATTACAAAACTGATTCATCGGCTTGAAAAAGAGTAACGGGCCAATACTATATTCCAACTGCTTTAATAGTTATTGCAGATTCGCATCTGAAAGGGGTTGAATGAGTCTCAAAATATGGCAAAAGCAGCACTGAAGAAGAAAAATCTAAGTGGAACACCAGAGCGAATGCAAGGGCAGCGCTAAGTGATAAACATGTTAAACATTACATCAAGCTATAGAACTCCTTTTAACAATAAAAAATGTAAAAGTTAATAAAAATATAGAAGCAACAAAAAACACTTTTTTGAGATCTCAAATACTCTTTTAATATATACGTATACAATACTTTATCGTCACACCAAAAAGTTATTATAACATTATTAATAAAAATATAAGCAGCGTATACTTTAAAATCACAATTTTAGTTCAAATATTTTACAGAAATTATTACTTTAAATAAATTTTATTAATTAATTTAGTATGTTAAAGGTTGTTTTAAGTCAAATCTGAAATTGAAGATTATTAGTTTGGAAAAAATAAATAAATAAATTCTATGATGATATTTGAAAATTTGCATCGGGAAGTAACGTTGTAGAAACCATGTAGCAAGATGCAATAACACTTAAGGTCATATTTTATTTCTTTCATTATATAATGGATTTAATTTTAAAAAATTCAAACGTTAAATCCAGTATAAAAATTTTTTGTAAAAGAAATGGTTGTATAAGATAATTATTTGAATAAAAGGTGTCCAAAAGTTATTGATGCCAATTTTCAGAAATATTTGTTCTTATTAAAAGAAATCCAAAATGATTATCCATTTTACGACTGTAAATCAGACCTGGCACTCTTAAATCTTGTTAAGAATTTTCTGAAAATCAGATGAATTAAAATTGAAAAATTAATGTTAAATTTACTGCAGAGTATCAATAATAATTTTTTTTTTCCATTCACATTTAGATTTTTCTTCAAATATAGATAAAATAAACTCGTTAAGCTGTTATAATCATGATACATTTTATTAAGGAATGCATATTCCGTATATTGGGCGAATGCTTTACAGTAATTTCTTCGAAATGTTTCGACACATATCTAAAGAACTTCATCGCTTACTGTAAATATCTATAAAATTTCAATCAATTTAATAATACTTCATATAATATATNTATATATATATATATATATATTATACGTTAAATCATTTAGTTACGAAAATTATTTATTTCTTTATTTTATTCTAAAGTTAGACAATTTTATAAAAATTTGAAATATCGTTTTGTTTAAAAGTTTATTAGTTTTAAAACAATTTATAACTTTAAAAATCGTTACTCTTGTTTATGTTACGCATAAAAAGAGAGAAAAATCTGCTTTCACAAACAAAAAAATTTATTTTATTTGCGCTTTCAAACGATTTCTTGCTCTCAAAAATATTAGATAAAATAAATTTTTGTTACCGAAAATAGTTTTTCTATGTTTTTTTATGCTAAAAATATGTAAATACTAGAGTTATTTTATCATCTTGAAATAAACTGTAAACAGATTTTACAATCACCCACTTCAGTTTTGTACACAAAGAAATACATGACTCACAGTGATAATTCACAAATAACAGACAAAATATTTTAAACTTTTGTAGATTTAAAGACAAAATTATATTCATATTATAAAATAAATTTAGGGTTACGGGATCTTATATCTATCTGATAATATTTATAACATTACATATCATTTTGGCATTTATAAACCTAGACTTATAAACACTTTTCTGTATCCTTTAATCCGATTATACGATCATCATCCGATTAAAAAATATAAAAGTGGTTATTCTGTTTGTAAAGTTAAGGATTATAATTTCTTATCTGAAATACCACTATATAATGGACTATAAAGCAATTATATAATCGAACTATCCTAAATTATCTATATTGCAATAAAATTTATAAATAGAACTAAGAGATAATAACCCGACATTTGAGTTCATTGATATTACAAAGCTAAAGAAGATTCTTCACCTTAAACAATTAAGTTGAAATATCTAATAGTTAACAGTTTCAGTGATCAATCTCGTTATTAAAAAAAGTTTTTCTATTTTTAAACTATATGATATATGTGAATGATTCCATAATAAAAATATGTTTGATTAATTTTTATTCTATTGTTCTATTGAAACTTCTTAATATTTTATAAAGAAATAATTAAACGATATAAAATTATACTTTTTAATAATAATAATAATAAATTGTCTAATAGTAATAAATGCATTTTTTTCTTTTTTTACGATTATATATTAAAACTTTTTACAATACTCTATTCCAAATTATTTACATTACAAAAAACTGTTCAGTTCTTTTTAAATTTATAATTATTCTTTAGAAATAATAATAAATACTTTAAAAAATCAATTAATTACTGCCATTACATTGATCTTATATGAACTCTTGAATATTTTAATTTCATAAAAAAGTTCAGTAATGCATTAGAATTATGAAACTGTTGAATCCCATTTATTTTTCATAAACATAATACACTTTAATTGTCTTTAGGTAATAAATATATAAAAGCATGATCAATTGTTTAACTATGATCAAATATATTAATCATACCATTATTTTTGATAGAAGTTCCTACGTGAAAATTTCTGGACGATTTAATTTTTTCTACAAAATATTCTCTAATTTAAATTTACTTTTATACGTCTAAATTAATCAAAAAGCATAAAATTTATTCATTCAAAAAATTTAACTAATGATATTAATTATTCATCAATCGTAATCGTTATGCAAAAAACCAGACAAGCAAGATAATATATAATACAAGTTAACATGTTTTTGACATTAGATAGAATGATTTTAAATAGAATCTAAAAACGCTAAGCTTCTCGGAGATCTAAAATATTTTATTACTAATATAAAATATTTAAGAATTTATTTTTCCCCTATCCCCTATAGCGGTTAAAATTTATTATAATATAACATATTAAATGTTTTACTATCTAGATTATCTTTTAAAATAGCTATTTTAAATATTCTTATATCAAATTTCAAAATTTACGATATATAAAAAGGATTAAAATATTTAAATCAATTGTTTACTACAATCAATCTAAACAAGGAGAAAGGAAATTTTAAGTAATTACTATAAATATACTTACTATTAAAATATATTTCTAATCAAAAAAACGTAAAAAAACATTTTCGAAAGTTTTCAAACATTTCCTGTTGTTGTGATCAGAGTTAGAAGGGCAAAACGTACAATTGCTATATGTTTCCTTTCGATGGTATCTAAGCAACGGTGTGAGGTATAAAATGAGGGAGATGGGAGGAACGTCTATATATGACGAAACTACCAAAGAGTCATAAGAGTCACGTCATTCGAGGACGAAAAATCGATTTTGACTGTACCAATGGTCAGAGAGAAAGACAGAAAACAACCGGAACAAATTCAAACGATTTTTTCCTAATAGTCAGTGAAACGATGACTGTTTTCAACAATAAATAAAAAAATAATTTACAAATATTATAATCATAAAGCTATTTTATCTCGTCTATTGCCTAATCGTCATATTTATGCTGAAAAATTAGAATATTTTGTATATATATATAAATATGCACTTAAAATTAACAGATTAAAATTTATATAGTATATAGAGTCAATANACTGTTCATATATATATATATATATTTTTTTTTTTTATTTATCATATCGAAATTTGAGAATTATTATTAATCATAAATGCATACTTTATGTCACCTAAACTGAATAAACTTCCGTCATTAATCTAGATAGAAGAGGAGATGTTGTTCGATTTATAAAAGAAAAAATTCAAAACATGGGAAAAATATAGTCGGACATTGTTCTGGCAAAAAGCCAACCTCCAGACTAAAGAAAATCGAAAAATAAACAAATAAAAAGTCTCTCCACCTCTTAATTGCGATTCTCTAATAGATAGTTCGATTTTCGATGAGTGAATAATTATATTTTTCGTTGAATTGATCGATTCCAAAAGACATGATGAAATTAGTACATATTCAAATGTGTTTTTGTTTTGTTGTTTCTTTTTTTTTTTTTTTAACTGACCAAAAGGACGACAGTCGCCATTAGGAGGGACATTCTGTCTAGTAAACAAAATTTATGAATCCTTCCTCTAATTCCATTAAAACGTTTCCTCATTTTAATAAAATTAAATTATTCATTTTAACTGTTTAATAATTGCATATACAAAAACTTATTTTTTAAAATTGTGCTATTATTTATAAATAATAATAATAAATAAAATTGATAAAATTATTCATTCTATATAATATTTATTCTATTCATAAATTCAATTATATATGGAAAAGAAAAAAATTTAATACTTGACACATTTTTCTCAACTTTAATATTTTTAAAGATAATAGAAAATTTTATAAACTTAAGTTTTTAGAACCTTTTATGAATTATATATAATGTCTATACACCTATACATACATCATACACACAACTTCTTCTATAAAGAAAATTGTTTTAAAATTATAATGGACATTTATTATTTAATTTATTAATTATAAGAAGATATACTGTATATATATTAATTTTTTTTAATAAATAAAATAATATACATTGTTAGATTGTTTTTCTATATAAAAACAACTAATTCTATATATGAACATTAATATAATAATTACTGTAATTAATTTATTTAGATAAATTAATGCCATGTAATTTTGTTAATTTATCACTAATAGACATATATTTCAAGTTCAGATATTAATAATGATTAAACGTTAAAAATTAAATACTTAATATAAATAATTTAGGAATTTCTTTTAAATATTTTAAATAATTGCCCCTTAGGCTTAGCTTCACATCATAACACCGAGCCACGCCAGGAAGCCGAACTTGCGGGGTTTTAGTTTAAAATATCTTTTTTTCGATAGTATTTTATAAACATTTAAAATGATATTACTATTTAATTTTAAGGAAGAAAGAGAAAATCGTGCAAAGATTCACCTCTTACATTGATATGGTCTATAATGGTCTGCACGTCTAAATCTACTTTAGAATGATCACAAGAGGAAAAAGTCTCTCTAAACGTTCACTAGATGGAGCGGCATTAGCACCCGCTAAACCGAAATCGACCAATCGGAGAAGGTTACACGAATCGTATGCGCTGATTATATTTTGACTAAATAAGTTTAAAATTATTTCATTCGATTTCATAAATTGTCGCAATGAATAATTTTTTTGGTTTTATCGCTAATATTGTGCAGAATTTTGTTTTAATTCGTACAAGAATATAATGTCTGAAACAATCACGTGATAACCTTGAATCGCCTTTAAATCTTACGTTTTACTTTGAATCGCACGAATGAACCGAGTATAAAGAAATAAAAGAATGGTATATTTACTTCTGTTGCCCTGGCTAAGTGCCTTTCTAATAACAATCTTTCCTTGGAAGACTGCTTAATCATCATATGCAACTCCGAAATATCGTGATATATTGTTCCGTTCTGTTAACAAAAACAATATATATTTATGTACTATTTCAAAATTTCCTTGGAAGACTGCTTAATCATCATATGCAACTCCGAAATATCGTGATATATTGTTCCGTTCTGTCTAAAAAAACAATATATATTTATGCATTTAAAAAAATAAAGGATGAAATAAAAGAAAAAAAGAATTTAACAGTTACTTTCCAACTAATACAAAAAAAAATAGTGCATATGATTACATGTTTAATTTGCTTAAATTAAGGTAGCAATTTTTCGCTTCTCACTNTCAAATAATCATTCAATTTCATAAGTAAATAATGTACATTACTCAATAACATAAGTAAATAATGCACATTACTCAATATATAGCATGTATTCATTTACATTGAATACAAGCTATATATTGGCATATCATTTTCTACTTGAACAAATAATCTCTCTTCAATGACAAAAACAATTTCTTTAAATTTATCTGATTCATTTTATTTTGCTTCTTTTAATTGAGAAATAGCAGTAGACCTATTAATAACTTTTTTAAAAAAGAAAATTTAAAACTTAGAAATCTGCATTGTAATTGCTAAATGTAATTCCCTTTAAGTTATGAATATATACGTGATTTTATGACAATACAGACAAATAAAAATTACTTTTGAAAGATTCAAGTGTGTATTTATAAACGCATACTTTTTAATATATATTTAAATTTAAAACATTTAGAAATATACACGTAATTTACATGCACACCTTTATATACACACATACATTTAACACTCCCATACAGTATTACTGAATTGAAGAATCGTTGCATAGAAAAAAATAATTTTTTTGATTTCATCTATAATAAATAATATGAACATTTTAAAATCATATTTTAGTTTATTTCATTTACATCTTTATAAATTATATTTTTTAATAATTATTTTAAAAGTAGTTTATGGTTGTTGGCTTATTTTATTTTGTTATTAATAAGTTGATTACAACGTTATATTTAATGGAGTATCAAATATTATATCCCAACCGAATATATTATTTGTGGTATAGTTGAGAACAGCCTAATAGGTAAGACAATCGGCAAAGTTTAGGCAACAGTTGAAAACTTAAATTAAGATAGATCGCACCTTTCAATCGATAATGAAAAGTAATATTGGGATAAAAATTGTACAGAAATTCTAGATAAAAAAAAATTGGGAAATATAAATGTAATTGCTATACTAGGCGAAATAATTTATAAGATCTTATTAATGATTTGAGAAAATATTAAAAATTAATAGTATTTAATTACATTTTTGCTCATGATTACGATACAGATTTTGCATGATAATCAGAGAAATCCTGAATATCTTTAAGTAAACAGTAAGAATAATATTGCAATATGAGATTTATGAATTAAAAACTCCGGAATCTTATCATTATAGGCCTATATATTTTTTCCTTTTCCTTTGGTAATAAACGCAGGCTATACAATACAATCATATAATAATTTTATTTCAAAAATATTTATTCACATGATTAAATATTAAACTTTGATTATAATAATAGAAATAATAAAATATAGTATATTTGAATTCGCAAAAAATAAAATAAAATCATTATAGCATTTATAAGGTTCTAGATCTATCGTTTTCAAACTCTATAACATGTCATCGCTTCTTTAATTTTTCACTAACTCTACAAATAAATTTAACGTTTGTCATTCCTATTTTTTCAAAGAACATTTACTGTTTATAATATAAAATAAAGTAAAGGAAAAGTTTTAAACTAAAATCATTTAAAAGCTTTGTTTTTTAATAAATAATATAAAAGAGTATTCTTTCTTTCTTCTCTATTTTTTTCATATTTGAAGTAACGGTAAATTAAATGCTTCTAAAAATCAGATATTTTATTTAATATTAAAAAAGAAAAACAATTTTCTTGTGTCGCACTTAACTAAATAATAACGATAGCATTTAACGTAAACATTACATATTGTATAATTAACGAACAACCGCTTATAAAATCGCTATCATTAAAACAATTTCAGTAACATATTACAAGTAAATTACATATACATTAATTAAATAATTTAAACTCGTAGTGAATTAGAATGTAAATTAACATAAAATATTTAATACATGACTATTAGTTTAATATTAATTCTAATGTAATTAAACATATTAATCTTCCTACAATTATTTGAAGGTCAGTATTTGGTATCAAACAAGTTACAATCCATAATAATTCTTAACAAGGAAGTGATTTCTTAAACAATAGAAAACTTTTTTTTAATAACCTTCGCGTTAACGTGTTATTACTAATTATAGTATTCACTCGTGTTTAATAAGAAATATAAGAAATCAAACCTCTTTTTCTTTTTGTAGAACAGTCATTTTATTTTGTAGTTTTTCTTTATTAGAAACTACTTCTCTTTTATAGAATTCTTTTTTGGGGCGCCTTTCCAATTCTACTTCCATTCTTGATGTTGACAGAATGGATCTTTCACATTTTCCATAAATTTTCAGAAAAATGTAATTTTTTATTTGTCACATCTTCGAACATCTGCGAAATAAGAATAAAATTTTTTTTTTTGTATAAACGAGCTCTTATTTAAATTAAAATTCGATTTGTTTTCTATAGAAATACAGACTATTTAGGCCTATTCTTACCTCTATCCCGGCCACTTAATAAACATTAATAAACCTGAAATAAATCATATCTAAATTTAGTACATATTAACGTGGTTAAGTGTCATCATAATTGTATCTATTTGTTTTTATTTTTAGTAAATATAAATAGCAGAACACGTTATGTAAGTTCATTACTAATTTATGTAATAAGTAGTTTTTTTCCAAGAAAATTTTACAAGAATTAAATTTAATTTTCGCAAACGAATTACTTCTTACTAATTTGAACCCCATTTACAAACTATTATAAATTAAATAAAAAGATGTTAATCAGTAAATTTAAAACAATAAAAATTAATAAAAGAAATGCTTTTTTAATGATTATAATCAGTTACACAAAACTATATTAGAAAAATGACTAGTATTAAAGCTAAAAAAAATACAGGTTATAAAAACTGTTCAAAGAAAAAAGCAATGATTAATGTCTAAACATCATCAATCAAAATCCGGGTTGATTAAAGTTAACATAAAAACGGTCAATAAGGTTCATGGCTAGATTCAGTTCATTATTAGGATTTGTTTTGTAAAATCATTAAAAATGTAACAACGTAATTTGTACTAAGCTATTTATATAAAATATTAATTTTTTTATAATTTCACCGCATATTCCGATATAATACTACAAATACGTGACTGTTTTCATTATATGACACGACAGTCAAACCCTTGAAATTTTTTTCTTTTCTTTTCAGGTAGAGAACATTATCAGCGGAACAAAGATAAATATATTTCATTGAAAACTATTTATAACTTTGACACAGACTACTATACACATGGCAATAATTCAAGTGCTTAATGGGTTCGTGAGACAGTACCTTCTTTTTTTTTATCACCAGACTATATCATGCTCAAGCTATATCTATTGTCTCCAGATCTAAAAATCTATCACTCGTTTTTTTTAAATTCATTTTATTGTACAAAGTAAAAAAATGTACTTATATTAAACTTAAATAAATCGGATTTATATACGTGGACACAAATTTTTCTATAAGTCTATATCATCTTCATTACCTGTATGGCTAAAATAATATATTACATAACGGTAGTTATATTATAAATATAAGGTTCGACGATTTCGGGATACATTCCACTGATTTCACTTATTAGATATGGATTAATTATTTTGTTATGCAAAAATTCTATACGGTTGTTTATTAATACTTAATAAATATTTATTATTATTATTTTTCTTTCGAGTGCTTCTTAATTTCGTCGAGAAGAGCATAGTTTTTCTTGCTGTTGAATGAACTTAATGAATCATTAATAAGCCGTTGATTGAATATATAATTCATGTTAACATACATACAGTAGATCGGAACGAAAGAAGTTGTACGGAACCGCAACTGGAGAGCTGTCACCGCGTATAGGATGGTTGAATGACTTTCTAGGATGAACACAGACGTCAATGTCCTATATAACTGAATGAAATTTTCCTCGGTGTTTAATACATTAAAAATATGAAACCTTGTATTAATAAGAGATATATTATATGACCACTATTCTATTTTCAACAGAAAACGGTTAAAACTGTCGAATAACTACTACAATATTTTTCCATCATTAGTCATGCAGTTCATTATACGACGAATGAATTAAAAATATATATTATAATAATATATGTATATGAATTATGCATATAGAAATAATTAACTGCTGGCAATCATCTGGATCATCTGAACTTTATCTGTCATATTTTTTGATTGAAGATTTTTTTTCTAAAAGATTTTATTATTCTTTAATGCATTTTAATTAATAAATACAGCTTTTATATTAACTATTTATTAATTTTTTTATCCATAACTTATCTGCAAT
Organism: Centruroides sculpturatus; assembly: GCF_000671375.1. Lineage (NCBI taxonomy): Eukaryota > Metazoa > Arthropoda > Arachnida > Scorpiones > Buthidae > Centruroides > Centruroides sculpturatus. Next base: position 1,153,988 of record NW_019384394.1, read on the forward strand.
ATATCTAAATCTCTTGCATTTTAAATTTAAATATTATCATCCTGATCATTACTACTACTATTATTTCAATAAATTAAATATCAGATATGTATGATATATTATTAATCTATTTAATTCCTAATTCATAAAAATAGTCTGAATATTTAAAGACTTTAAAAATAGTATGAGACAGGGAAAGCCATAACAATAATATATTGATGATGATAAGAAGCATTATATAACTATGAATGTAACTGTAAACCAAGATCAATACATTATATATTATAAATTTTGAGTATTACACAGGTATTCATCAATGTAGAAATTCTTTACAGTAATAAAATACACAAAGAGGGCTTTATACATAATATTTAATATCAATTTTTTCATCATTTTACTTTATAGTTTATTATTGTATTTTACATATTTGTATTATTCTGAAAACTAATATATAGCAACAAAAGATCGAAATTTATGTACTAGTATTTAGATTTCTTTTTAAAAAAGAAATTATATATCAGATATATAAATGAAATATATAAAATTTGTTATACTTTTACCTGTGTTAAATGTGTTCATGCCTGTGTTAAATGTTTCATATATTGTATAGTTATCATGTATTATATACAGATAAGAGAAGTACTGTATATTATTTATGTCTATATACAAAACAGTAGTACTAAAATACAATATTTTTTGTTTATTATGTACCAAAAATAAGATACATTTTGTACTGAGTCAATAACTTTCTAGTTCATAGATAAAATAATATATTTTTTTCTTTAAATTTTTATAAAAATAACTAATATTCAAGGTCATACTTCCGGAAATACACCTGAAAAAATAAGGATTCAATTCATTTGCATTGGAACAGTACGTATGTTGTCATACGAAATACCAAAATATACATTATGTATACAGTATATGCATGTATTGTATTGAAGTTGACATACCTGTTGAATCATACCTGACAGGTGTACACGCTTTGTATTTTAATCTTCATTTTATAACAAAAATACCAACTTCTTTCGTGGATTATATCTTTCCTTTCGAAGATCGCAATCTCATATTACTAGCGCACTTTACGTAACAAAAAAAACACTGTCTCTTTCGTCTCCTACCTGTTTTCACTGTAGGTCGCCATTACTATTATTAGTTTGCCTGTCCACCGCCAGGGAGAAGCACTTATAAGTATCTTATTTGAAATTTGAATTATTTCGAAACAAATTAAATTCTAAAGTAAATAATACAACAATAATAATTATTTTAGTGTTGCCAACTTTCGTGTATAT